>NC_081785.1:27341223-27396223 GCF_963082965.1 Carassius carassius
TACTGACCAGTAGTGTATATTGTTATTACAAAATACTTATATTTTAAAACTTTTTATAAAATATTTATATTTTTTTCTGTATTTTTGATCAAATAAATGCAGGCTTGATGAAAATGAAACATCATTTATAGTTTGTTTTCACTGATAATTTCATGAAGAGGAAGAAGAGCGATTCTCATGCACTATTCTGTGCTTTATTTGTGGGATGTTTGTCTTCAGTGTACGAATGTAGAACTGCTTCACTATAAATGGAATTAACTCTTTGTTTCCCTCCGTCTCTGTAGAAATGGAAGCCCAGAGGTCCAGCGCTGCAGCACATGATCAGCGGCTTGTGTCTGGACAGCCAGCCTCCTTCAGGCCCGCCGCTGGTCACACAGTGCCGTCCACAGGTGTCCAGCCAATCCTGGGAGCCGCAGCTGGTCACCTGACTCTGACGGCTGCAGGGAGGGCGGGGAAAGGGGAGGAGTTTAGTCAGGTCGCTGCGCTCGAGGTGCTGTAGGAGCCAAAGGAAAACATTTGCACAGTGTTTTAGTTGAAGGTGCTGCTCTCAAACCAATCGAACACGACCCCATCCAAAACATCTGACCTCATATCTTTAGCATGGAACAGCTGGAGAGGGAGAAGCAACATTTCGGACATGTCCATGAAGTTCACACGGCATGCTTTTGTCAGTCGACAGGAGTACTTTGTGATATCTTGGGTTATCTTTCTGAGTGTTGTGTAAAGGACTCAAATGCCAGAAAAAAAAGATATGTATATAAACGCCTTTAACTAGCTTTCAGAGCCATAAGCTGTATATTCCCTCTGAGACTGTGGTGTGTGCAGCGTAGGCTTCAGTAGCTGTTCTCATGAAGGTCTGAGCTCTTTCATTCTATCACTGTGGAAGGTTTACGGTTGATTTGTTCAGTATTAACTGGGATGAAGTGCAATGCCTTGAGATGAATCCCCATATACTGTGGAAAGAAATCAGAGATTAGCAGTAGACTCAAGTGCCGGCTTACTTGAAGATGATGGAGAAGAGCAGTAAGCAGAAAGATCCACTGAACAATAAAATAACCCAATGTTTTATCAAAAAAGCATTGTGATGTCACATTAAATGTGGTGTAAAGCGCTGTTATTCTGCATAATGTACATCAGCACAATGAAAAGGCATCTGCGAGCATGTCAAGCCCAAAGACTGTTTTTCCTCTGTCTTATTGGTTTGCTTTGGAACTTTGTATTTACTTGAAGCGAAACCATTTTTCATTTTGAACATGCGCTAGAAAGCAGTTACATTGTTTGAAAAATAAAGATTAAGACCAAAAAAAATAAACAATCCAAGAAATTTCTAGTTTGTTTGCTTTGAATGGCACAGTAAAAGAGTCACAAAGAATCATTTCACCGTAACTGCAGACTGTGAGACGTTTAAAACATTAGACTGGAAAAATCTAATTTATTTTACACATCAGAATAAACAGAAAATAGTACAAACTTATGAAAGGCTTATAAACACAACTAAAATTTGTGCATATATTCATTTTATTTATTAAACTTGCTTAGTTGATTTTCTACAATTATTTCAATTTTAAAAACACTTTACAAAAACATGTCTTTTCAATCGCAACAAAGCGCTGGATCACAAACTGTCTTTGTGGCAGCTTTCAGTTTTATATAAGAAGGTTTGACTGATTTGCATGTAAAGTAGGTATGCAGTTCAGTTACAAGGATTTGCAGTAAAAGAGATTTTTGTGGAAAAAAATAACCACTAATTGAAAAAAGCCTATGTGTTCTGTTTATGTTGAAAAACGGCAGATTTAATCATATTTAATATATTTATTTAATAATAAAAGCGTTAATGTGAACAAGGCAGTAGTGAAAGTGTTGTAAAATGTCATGAGGATATAAACTGCGTCCTGCATCATTGACGTCAGTCTGCTGTAATGCACTGAGTGACCAGCAGAGGTCAGGCCTTCATCACAAACACACAGCACACGTCATCACCCTCGGCGTGACGTCAACAGATTCAAGTTTCACGACCAGACATTTATAGAATAGATAATATTCGATTAATCTTAGATTTAATTGATTATAAGGATTACATAACTGATAATAGTTATATTCTATTTATAGATATATACAAAGCCTTTGATACTGTGAAACATGATTTTTTATTTGATGTACTAGATTTTTTTGGTTTTGGTCAATATTTTAAAAGGGCAATACAAACTTTATATAGTGACTGCAATAGCTCAGTTAAACTTCTTTGGGGAACCACTCGTAGATTTAGCATCTCCCGGGGTATAAAACAAGGAGATCCAGCGGCTCCGTTCCTATTTCTTCTGGTCATGCAAACAATGGCTCTATATATACATAATGATTCTTTTCAAGGCATCAAAATTATGGAAAAAGAAATTAAATGCTGTCAGCTTGCTGATGATACAGCTTTTTTTTAAAAAGATATATCACAGGTAAAAAAGGTTATATATTGTCTCAATATCTTTTCCAAAGCTTCAGGTTTATCTTTAAATGTAAAAAAATGTACTCTTTTTCCACTTAAAGAGAATGATACTCATTTAACCGAATTTGAAGGTATTCCAATTAGGGAGCAAGTTACATATCTTGGTATCAATATATGTAAAAATCAATCGGACAGAGTGCAATCCAATTTCCAACCCCTTATGGGAAAAATTAAAAAGAAATTTGATATGTGGCTCATGAGGGATTTATCACTCAAAGGTAGAGTTCTTTTGTCCAAAACTGAGGGGTTGTCTCGTTTAGTCTATCCTGCAAAAGTATTAGATGTACCAAAATCTTTTAAAAAAAAAATTGATTCCACTTTATTTAACTTCATATGGAAAAACAAGTCACACTATTTAAATAAAAATATTTTATGTAATTCTTATAATCAAGGAGGTTTGAATGTGCTTGATTTTGGTACTTCTAATACAATTTTCAAGTTGAATTGGATAAAAAATTATATTAAGAATACAGACAAACTATGGTACATAATTCCTAATCTTATTTTTGAAAAAGTTGGTGGTATAGAGTTCCTTTTAAAATGTGACTTTGAGGTTAACAAGCTCCCAATACAGCTATCCAATTTTCATAGACAGGCTCTTTTATGTTGGCTTCTTATATACAAACACAACTTTTCCCCCCACAAACAGTTAATTTGGAATAATAAAACAGTTAAATATAAGAATAAATCAATCTTCTATGACAATTGGGTTAAAAATGATATTCTAATGGTCTCACAACTGATAAATAAAGAGGGCTACTTATTTACATATACTGAATTTTTAAAGACATTTGGGATTCCAATATCTCCACGAGAATATAGCATTGTTTTTGATGCAATACCAGCAGGTTTTTTAAGACTTTTGCGAGGTAGTAGTGAACCTTTTAGGCAATCAATGTTTAAAAAACAGGTTTTGCTAAATGGTGTTGATATTAAAGATAGGAAATGTAATAATACATTTTTCAGATGCCTAATTCATTGCCCTGAAACACCTCGAAATAAATACTTTTGGAATGACCATTTTGAAAATATTAATTGGAGATTGATTTGGACTTATAATAACAAATATTGTATCAATAATAAAGTTTATGAAATATACTTTAAAATTATACATAAAATATATCCAACAAACCAGTTCCTAAAAAGATATAAAAATGACCTTCCTGAATCTTGTGCATTTTGCAAAAAGGATACTGAAACTATTTTGCATCTTTTCTTTGAATGTATCTATGTTAAATTCTTTTGGATTGATGTGGAATTTTTATTTAATAGGTTAAGTGGATTTAAAATTCACATAGAGAAAAGAGATGTTATTTTTTATTATGACAAAAAGGATATAGAAAAGAGTTACATTTTTATGTTAAATCTTATTATATTACTTGGTAAGTTCTATATACACAAATGTAAATGGTCTGAAAGGATACCCAACATCTTCCATTTTAAGGCTGACATGAAGATTTACTTTGAAACATTGCAAGGACTTTCCAACCGAAAAGCAACCAGAACTATGGACATCTACAAAGATTTAAACTCCTCCTCTGTATTTTGATAAAACAAGTAGGCTATACCTCTTTCTGTTTCTATTTTGTTTTATTTTTTTTCCTTTCTTTTAAGTAATACATAATGAGTATTATATGTGAGTGTGAAATATTTGTTTATATTGTATTATTACATGTACAATGTTGGAAATAATAATAATAATACAAAAAAAGACATTTATAGAATAGATTACAAACATTTTAGGAACCTGCCCTGAAAATAGAAAAGGAAAGCACGTGTTTAATACTTGCATGGACACTTTCACTAAGTACAGTCAGCTAATATATTCACAAATATGTTCAAGGAAATAGTTTTTATAATAACCTACCAATAACATAACATAACATCACACACACACACACACACACACACACACACACACACACACACACACACACACACACACACACACACACACACACACACACACACACACACACACACACACACATACACACACACACACACACACACACACACACAATGACTCAACTGATGTCTATGTCATATATTCCAGTCAGTGTTTTACCAGCTGTGTCCCTCCCTACAGTTCTTCCAGTCGGTCAGCATCAGATGTTGATAGTTTAAGGTCAGCACCAGGGCATTGTGACCGATGGATCACATGTGCCTCACCAGCTGCTCACTGATACATATTTACATGTACAGACACATTAGCGCTGTGTTCCTCACACCTTCTCTTGTCATAGATGACTAAAGGCAGTGAATGAGCTCAGTCACATAGTGAGGGCAGCGGGTGAGAGACAGGTGAGATAGACGGGCCTCGTCTTCATGAGCACGACAGGCTCAACAGCTTTAGAGAGATGTGTGTGCATTCCATGCATTCCTGAGCTCTGCGCCGTGAAGACCAGGCTAATTCTGAAGAACATGTTATTCTGCCACATCTTCTTTTCTTTCAATGACAAACCTTGACTTGATAGGTTGTGCTGGTCTTCCTGGAAGTCGAGTTGATTTGCTGTTGTACAGTCACAGGGATGTGTGTGTGACTGTAGAAGTATGTGCAAATCTTTGCATTGTTATTATCTGGCTGATATTGGAAGCAGATGACAAACGGACTCATCTTCAGTTCAGATTATATATTCATTTTCTATGCCATGCAGGAGACCGAGGTGTTTAGCTTTTATCCATCGGATCTCCTGCAAATTCTGATGTTTGGATGCTTGATTTGAAACATGATATTCTGGACTGGAGCTTAACCGTGAACACTGTGAAAAAAAAGCGAGAAGAGATAGATTTATGTCATCCAGCCAGTTATTGGCCATCACAAATTATTGTTAAAATACAATAAATGTTTTAAAACAAATAAAACATTTGATATTGAAAGATGTTAGTTTTATTTTTACTTGTAAATCAACAAAAAAGTCAAGTAATTCAATGCATTTGTGATTTCATATTCACTCCTGTTCATTAAGGTTGTAGAAATTGTCACCATAGGTTTCTACAAGGTTATTTTTTCCACAATTATACAATTATACATATTTTTAAATATAGCTCACTTTAATTACTTTTTTATTTTGCCTTATTTCTACTTAATGTAATTTGTCCTTCTTTTACATTCACAGTCTCTTTAAGTTGCAGCCATATATATATATATATATATACATATATACATATATACATATATATATACATATATACATATACATATATACATACATACATATATAAATATATATATATATATATATATATATATATATATATATATATATATATATATATATATATACATACAGTATACAGTATATGCACATATATAATTGGGCGGGGCTGTGGATGCTCCGCCCAGGCGGATTGTTTATGTTATGAATAATTAATGAGCGCTCGTGTCAGACTGTGACCCGCCCAGCAGCGCAGATCAGCGGCTGACGGCTGCCTGAACCCAACGGTCTCTCACAGGTGAAGAGTTACAGTGGGATCCATCCATATCTTGAGGAATACAATATTTCATTTTCCTGCTCGTGTAAATCTCCGAATCCCTCTGATCATCTGTGGATACGAGCAGCTCATCTACCCGCCGCTGAACAGGTGAGTCGACGCACCTTTACCTTTCTGTCTGAACGGAGACTTTGTGAGGAGTGTGAGGATGTTACAGTAATAATACTGATGATGATGATGATGATGATAATTAAAACGACGGCTGAAGATGTTGCTGTTAGCCAGCTAACGAGCTAACTGACTGTTTGACTTTGACTTCATAACGTAGCATCCGGCTAAGTCAGCTGCTAAAACCGGCCACTAGCGAGATAAAATAACTCAAACTAGTGTTTCGTACGAAGAACACGGTTTCCCGGCTGTTTTGTGTGTTTCGTGTGGAGGGTTAAGCTTGGGTTAACCGGTTTGTTGGGTCGGGCAGTTTGTTGAAGAGTTGCTAGCTCAGCTAGCCGGTTAGCAGCTCACCTGCCGCTGATTCACAACACTGACTCCTCTATTACACTCTCAGGTAACTTACTGTGTTATTATCAACACATGAGCACAGGGAGATCTTTCTGTTAGGAGTTCATTAGCTGCTGTTGACACGTACAGAACTGTAATTTACTCTAAATATATCGTTGGTTGGTGCTGCTGGAGCTTAGGGTGACATAAGTCAGGAACCTAACCTCTTTTTATGACTCTGTGATCCTCGGTTTGCTTCTCCATCACAGACAGCCGTGTGTGTATCTGTCACACTCCAGAATGATGGTTTGGTGTGAGAGTCATGATTATATCCTGGTCTACACAACAACAAATTAGTCTGGGAGTCACTTCTAACTCCTAGCAGCATCACAGGTCAGCCTGGGACATACCTTTCAGAAGAATCACACTTTTTATTCAATCTTTAGCCAAAATATTAAAGAAGATTTGAGACTCACCGATTTAAAAAAAAAAAAAAAAAGATGTCTGGAGAATCAAGTAAAGCTGAAGTGTTCTTGAAATAATACTCACAATATCAAAGTTATTGCCTTTATTTTATAAACATCCATTAAGATTTGACAGCAAAAAGACACGTGAAGCTGAGCTGAAGGGGGACGTTCATACAATTATACAAAAAGACCTTTTACCAAAAAAAAAAAAAATGTCTGTCGACAGATGGCATGTAGTAGAAGTTTGGATCATTAAGAGGCCATATATGTGTATTAAATATTAGAGCCCGACCGATATGGATTTTTGGGGGCCGATGCCGATAATAACTCGAAAAGAGCCGATTTATAAGCCGATATTTTGATTTTAAAAATAATCTGGATATTAGACCCATTTCCTATAAACTGCACTTACACAACATTCAATAGCACAATATCTGCCTGTTCTATGTATGTGGGCTGTATAAACCATTTTTCAGAAGGGATTATGTTAAAAAAAAAGCCTTAGATTACAGTCTCAATGACTAAACAATTGCACATCAAAAGTATATATTTTTTAATGATCAAAAAACAGTCTGGTTTTAAACATTTAACACTTTTACTTTCTTCCAGTTGAAGCTGGTTTTAACAGTCTGTGTGTTTACTGTAAATAAATTATAATACTAAAGTTAAAGTATTTGCAGAAGTAGTCCCACACTTTGCTGCTACAGCATTCACCTTTTTCAGCCATCTGTAGGCAGAAAGAGAGACAGAGAAAGAATAAGCATGTGTATTAATAATATCACCATGTATTATTACTCATGTCATCATTAGAATTATAATAATAATAAACTGGGATCTCCTACATAGGCAAAAATGAGAAATATATATATATTTTTTTATTTGTCAAGCAATAGGTATTACCTACTTATATTTAACAATATTATTTCAACATTTTCCTGTTATGTCTGTTAAAGCTGCTTTGAAACAATATGTAAAAAAAAAAAAAAAAAGCGCTCGTTCAGCTCACATTTATTTACATGTCCCCTCTGGTTTAATCATTTCTGACGCACCTACTGTAGTTACTGTAACTACACTATATTTGCTCTCACAGACACATTCACAACAGACCCGTATATCTTCTCCTCTTCTCTTTGTGCAGTCTGAATCAAAACATCGTCTTGCCTACTATTACCGGAAGATTACGGAATCAATTCGAAGTTGAATGGTTAACGTTAGTGTCATGAACACACTGCTGTCAATTTTGAGAAGAACCACCTTCAAACAAGTTAATAGCAAGCATTTAAGGGGCCTGCTAAAAAGGAAGCTATTAGCGTTAGAGTAACGTAACCAGCCTGAATTCACCAAATTGTTCTCTGGACCTGAGGGTAGCCTCTTCTTCCTTGCTTCTCTCTTAATTCTCATCAGCAGGACTAGCGCTATCGCTCGCTTCTTACAACGGGACAGATACATGTTTGCTGCTGACCGAAAGGAGGAGGAACAGACTATGAAAGAGCTCCCGCTAAACGTTTTTAAAACTTCGCCTATGACATAGCGCAGCGCAAATCGCGTTGTATCTGAAGGGCAACGCTGAACCCAGCGGCAAGCGCCGTGCATACCGCGTCCTGTGTGAAAGGCCCAATTACGCGGTCATTATGTGGGAAACACACCGCAATAGAATAAGTTAAACGCTAACGTTATAGTTTGACCTCCTATTAACGTTCGCGCTCTTCCACTGATAAACATGGTATTAGCTTTGTGGCTAATCTAATATAGCAATGCATTAGCGGCTGTAAGTGATGTTACAGAATATTTAGAAGTAATAATGATAGGACCGTTAGCTAGAACTACCACACAGTTTTTATATACAGGGTATGAACTAAATCTACAATCATTTCACATGACGAACGACAGACTCACCGTCAAAACAGTTGATCGCTTTCTTCTGTAGTGGACTTCTGGCGCTGTTGTTAACTCTGGAGCTGCAGAGCTCCCTCTGGTGGGCACACTATGCAACACTCATAACATAAGTGAAGCATGAGACTCTTTCTCATGTTTCATCGGCCGTTATAAATGCCGATGCCGATTTAAATGCAATTAGCTTATATCGGCCGATAATATCGGCCGGCCGATATATCGGTCGGGCTCTATTAAATATGATACAGTAGTCTTTAGAGGTCATGACCTGTGGTCTTAGTCCTGGTCTCTGCTGCCTTCTGCTTATATTTAAACTTTGATTGTGCACTTAATGTGCTAATTACACAAGGCTTAATGACTTGCTGCCACATTAGTTCTGCCATAGTTCAAATTCCTAGATGGATCTACACGAATACCAACCAGCCAGTGTTGGATTTCCATTGAAAACGAGCAGGTTTTGTTGTAACCGAGACTGGTTATGAGGGTTTGGCTTTATTCAGAAATGAGTGCATGCAGTTGAGTCATCTGAATGAGAGTTGCTGTCAAACGACACACTTAAGAAGGGTTTTTGTGGGATTAAGTCATTGGTCATTTCCTTATACAGGTTACGCTGTCAAGATAGAAATCTGATCTTATCTGTTTATTAGCTTTGGTTCCATCAGTCCTGGGCTGCTCAGCGGTTAATCATTATCACATCCGAAACTCTGTACTCTGATCGGGTTATGTTTGATATGATTGTGCTCAAGGTTGTACAGTTTTGCATGTGTAACCCTAATAAAATGACTCATTTATGCAGTTGTGAAAATGTTACGTTGTTTTTTTGAAGAAGGCTGTAGATCGCTCTCCTTTCTGTTGTGGATGATCAGGTCTACGTCCATTCTCAGATTCTCTGTTGTATAGCCTCGTGTAAAGAGAGGTCACGGCGCGGGTCGAATGGATGTGACGTGAGTTATTACTGCTGTTTCTGCACATGGACTTTGGCCTGGTATAGGTCCAGTTTTCTCACTTAGTGCTGACATCACTTTCAATGACAGCACATTTCTGAAATGTTATCTGGGAATCCTGCCATACCTCTTTTTTTAAGCAAAACGGTGCTGGTGTTTGCTCGGGGATCTGCGAATCTCCTCCAGAACCAGATCACTTCAACTTTTTAAGTAATTTATTTAACTCCGTCTATTTGATGCAAGTCAGAAGTTATTAAAATCAGGATGGAACAGATGTAGTGACAGATGATTTCTACCGTATTGTGATTGGTTTAAAAAATTGGTTTAAACCATTGGTTGTTGATTGGATGAGGAAGATGTGAATGAGATTGTGCAGTTGATTGAAAGAAAGGGGCGGAGTTTAAGATTACTATTTGATTCAAGTCTTGATGATAAATACTGCATGATGGCCCGGGGCCGGCCTGAAATACTCTCTGTTCAGTTGCCGGCACATAAGTTGAAACATTCAATTGATTTTATAGCATTTAAGCGCAAGAAGACGCGCAAGAGAACTGAATTCAGTACTCTTGCGCTGTGTGAACCCCGAATAGAGTTCTATCTCACAACTTCTTGCACTTTAACAGACAATTACACCTGGCCAGTTTGAACATTAATGTTGTGCACATTGATTGGAGAAGCCATTTTACAGGAAGATCCAGTTATTAAATTTTGATAAAAAATGTCCAGGTCCAAAACAATGACGCATGGATAAAACCTTTATGATAAGATTATCAATGATTTTCATTTAATGTCGACTTATAAATACTATACATATCCACTAAAAACCAATGTCTTTGCTTAAAAAAAAAGAAAAGAAAAAAAAGTTTATTTACTCCAAAATTGTTGTGAATTTTATGAGTGGTGGCTCTCAATCGGTTTCATTTCAAACTAATAGCAAGCATTACACATACTAAATGTTACTTATTCTGCTCATTCTCATGATCCACTCCTGTGCAAAGCATGATGGGAACTTTGACTCCACTGCCCAAGAGTATCATGAAGTTACAACTTATAAAAGAAATCAGAAATTTCAGTTTAATTAGCACACAATATTATGTTGATGTAATGATCATCATAATTATGTCAGAACTCATCTAGCTGGAGTTGATGTTGTTGTCTGAAAAGCTCTAGATGGTGAGAAGACTGTCATGCCCACCGGCCACTGATGTCCTCGTTCAGGACCTGCAGGTTTAAGGGCTCGACACAGTCTTGGTGGAAAAGGAATAGGCTACCAACAGTGATTTATCTATAACTTAGAAGATTCATCAGGCTGTTTTAGGCCTCTGGTTGGCGTTTTTCCCTTCAATGCATGACTTTGAAAGACATTCGAAAGGACCCATGATGTAGCCTTGAAATGAACCTTCATCAGACTTATCAGCATGCAGAATAATGCTAATCATAATTAAGTCTTAAGCATCATTAATGCCTTGCTAACAGAGACATTTGTATCTTTAGGTATTATGCAGACTATCTGCACTCATTTTACAGGAACGGTGCTGGTGTTAATGAGAGCTCTTGACTTTAATAGCGTGTTGAAATCTGCCTGTAGCCTCACCCATCAGCATGTCGCAAGAGGAAGAACAATCCGCTCGCACACTGAAGAAACTGACATTGAGACATTCCTGCGAAGCTGGTCATTGCTGATGTCATTACTAACCAATTCATGTTGCTGAAACTGTACCTGAAGTCTGAAACTTCAGCAGTGCTGTTGTTTTACATTGAGCTCTTGACATCAGACGTCTGCAGATGCTTTCACAGTATTTCCCACAGGATTTTGTGAGTCTGTGGGATGAACCTCAGTCTGTCTAAGGCGGCACAGAAGACAATTCTCTACATTTACAATTGAAATTTAATGTTAAACTTTAGATTGGACCTTTTTAAGTTGTGATCGTGTCAGCCTCTACTCCACAATCTATTATATTATGAGCAATGTACAAACTTTTTCTTACATTTGTGAGTGAATTTACACGCATATCAACTAATATATATATATATACACTAGGGCTGTGCAAAAAATCGAATGCGATTTTCATACACATCTCACCAGTAAAGATGCTCCTGTAATTAGAAGTATATCTCCAGCACGTGCGTTCGGATCAGGGTAGCCAGGTTTTCACAACAAATCTTGCCCAGTTGCTTCTCAAAACTAGCCCAATCGCGCTTCGAGGTGGTTCCCCGATAAAGATTGCTTCCCGGGGTTAAAATATAAGTTATTTAGCAGGGTTGCCTTGGTAAAAATTCTCATTTTAGGGGCTAAATATCACGTTATTTGTATTGGGGTCACTTCGACCTGCGGACATGAAAAACAACCTCAGACTTGGCAACACTGGTTGGCATTTACTACACCGAGCCGTAATTCACTGACAATCTATACAAAATCGATGTTAAAATCGCAGGCGATTCTTTGTCGATTTTGAAAAACGATTTTGTGTTAGTTGTCGTTAGACTACGGCTCTGTGTAGTAAATGCTGCTCCACCTGAACCAGTGTTTGATTATATAACCCAGTCCTACTTTTATGGAGCTTTTTTGTCCTTGTTTTGTTGTGTGGAAAAGAGCAACCTGAACATTCTACTAAACATCTCCTTTGTGCTCTGCAGAGAAAGGACGTTTCATTTTTTGGGGTGAACTGTGCCTTTTCATATGGAGTTCTTATGTAAGAGATCTTTGTGAAAGTGTCAAATGTGAAAGGGAAGATTCGGTGCTGTAAGCTTCTTGATAGTGAAGCTAATTATCACCATAAGAGTGTTAATCAGCAGTGTTAAAGCAGGCTCTGCCGTTTTGTTCTCTGCATGATTAACATCAGCCTCACGCTCAAGAACAGCCGCGTGCTAATCTGCAACCTGTGGCACACTGTGATATCTTCTCTATAACCTGCACACGTAATGTCCTGTGGCTCGCAGCTTTGACGCTGCTTTCCTGGAAACATCAGCAGTGACGGGGTACGAGAGCACGGATGCATGCAGGGAATCCAGGGGCTCCTCCTCAGCCAGGTGCGCTCGGAAGCAGGCTTGATCGTGGCGGAAGCCAGAGAGCTTACTGAAGGCTCCTCGCTGTCATGAAATCTGTTCTGTTTGCTGCATCACGGTTCGCTAGAAATCTCAACACTGCCTGTCGCAGGATGGGTTGTGTAACACAAGGCCTGTTGCGCTGTGCTGCTTTCGCTAGCATTGCTGTTGTCGTTATTGCTTTTGCAACTGAGGTGAAGTCTGGATGTTTCCTGTGGTTTGTTTACCGGCAGAGCGTTTCTATTTACAGGTTTTGTCATGCATCGTTTGAGCTTCCTTTAGTCGATCTCAGTTTAGTCACAATTATTGCAAAACATGGATTTTTTTATTTTTATTCTAGGCTATATTGTAAAAATGCAGCTCTGCGTTGTTGGCTGAAGATTGCTGATGTAGATGTTTGTTTCAACACTGATGACTCAAATGTGAACACACACACAAGCACATACTGTGATTTCCAAGAGCTCGCTCTCTCTCTCCCTCCCTCCCTTCCTCAGATAAGACGAGAGTAACGTGGGAAGAATGTGCATTCCTTTCCTTAGGAGGAGGAGGAGGACGAGGGGACGGCAGTCTGGAGAGGAGTGTGTTTCCTCTGCCTTGCATCAGTGGACTGCCTTCAGCCGTTCAGGCCTTTATCAGATCCAGGCCTGTAAGATGAGTCACATCGTACAGTCCATGTCTGCGTGCTTCTCTCACACCCTTTCCATTGAAAGGGTGACAGTGACTAGAAACAGCAGGCACTCTGCTGGTAGAAAAGGGTGCATGGGACCTGGTCGAGGCCTTGTGAGCTTCCTGCATTCTTCAGTCAACTGGACACACCTGTCCTCGGTTAGTGATCAGTGTCAGGCTGCAGTCCCTGAGACGCCACTCAGACTGATTAGAGCTTCATTCAGCAGCAGAGGTCCCGGCTCGCACGCTTTTTAATGAGCGCATTGCTTCAAAGCAATCTAAACTCTACGGTCTGTGCCGCTGGGTAATTTTCCATTATTTGGACTTCTTTTGCTCCACTGGACACATTTGTCCATGGAACGGCGATCTCTCACTGGCTTCTCATGCAATACAGTCTCCATTGTCTTGGACGACAGACAATGAGTTCTTTGAGTTTGTTCAGAAGTTGTGGGCCTGGAGGGAGAGAGATGGCCAGATTGGTGGCTTCAGGTGTCACTCAGGCGCGCCGCAGTCACCCAGAAGGAGAATGGTGAATACCACAGGCCTCATCGGGCCTCCTTGAGTGGTCAGACTGGTTGGACGGGGTGTGATGAAATTCTCTCTCTGGTTTGAACTAGTGTGCTATGAGTCACACAGGCTCCTGTTACCTGTTCTTTCAATATACCTGTTCTTCTTATAGCAGCATTTCTTATCTGCTTCGGTTGTGTTTGAATGAAGCTTTTACAAACGCTTATTGCTTACACCAGTGGTTCCCAATCCTGGTCCTGGAGAACCCCCCAACACTGCACATTTGAGATGTCTCCCTATTCAAACACACCTGATTCAACTCATCAGCTCATCAGTGAAGACTCCAAGACCTCAAATGAGAGAAACCGCGAAAGCGTGCAGTGCTGGGGTTCTCCAGGACCAGGATTGGGAACCACTGTCTTACACCAAACATGACTTTGTGAACCTGTAGCTGGAATCCAGAAATATTAAAAGGAAAAAAATGTATACATTTAGGAAAAATAAAAAGAATTTCATTAGGCTCTAAAAATTTATTTTTGATTAAACGTTTAATAAATTAAGGTTCATTGTTTAAATGCATTAGACATGCTTTTCGAAAGCTAAAATTGACCTGTGAAATAGAAGAAAATTTTAATTGGGAAAAATAGAATTTGGGAAAAAAATATATTTGCATTTTAAGCATATTACAAGCATATTTTAAGAGCATTTGGAAGGTTTTGCATTAATTTAATTGACAGTTATACACCCCACCCCCACCCCCCCAATATGATTTTTCCTAAGGCCTAAAAAAAAAAAAGTTTGGTTCCGGTTGGTTGTCAGTTGAGGTCATTGGTCGGTAGGGATTTATATTTTTTTTTAATTTTTTTTTTTTCTCCAGTGGCAGTTTTACACACACACACACACGCGCGCTGATTTTAAATGTGTGTACCGGTACTTTTACGACAGTGATTCTGTATTCCCGTTTAAAGTCTGTTGTTGCCATAGACACGCAAAACGCACACACACACACAAAAAGCCTTCGCGGGAGTTTGACAGGCGATCTCATAGTAGATTAACATGGAGGATTTGAACATGAAAAACGGAGTGTACATACATCTTCATGATCTAACTTACAGCGATCTGTTCGACACATTCAAGAGCCACAAAAGCATGTTGTCAGTGCCCTCTCTGTTCCGCGATATATTGTTGACTCCCCCCTCCCCCCGTGTTTCTCTTAATGTTACGATTTCCAAACCTTAAGTTATAGCTCACTTTAGGAATTGAATTAGTTAAAGGGTTTTGATGCAATACTTAATGGTTTTTAACGGATTACTTAAGTGTAAAACAGCATTTAAAGGAAACTGTAATTTAATTAACGATGTGTGAAAGACCGTTCTTCCCCAGTCTCATAAAATAAATTTGGGTCGCACATAAATTGACAGGGTCGGTCGGAAACCGGAACCAAACAAATTTTTTTTTTTAGGCCTAATGGTACAAAATATTTAGTCTCTTTCCTTAAATGTATTTTGTGAAAGATGACCCAAACATGTACTTGACTGTGTGTGTGTGTGTGTGTGTGTGTGTGTGTGTGTGAATCTCACCAATGTGCAATTAGAATATTAGGGTTTTCAATCTGGTCAATGCTCTTTTGTTATCTGAAGGATTAGGTGCAGGCATAAGAATGGGTTGCTGGTTTCAATCAGGATGGATGGGTTGTCTGATTTTAGTCACAGGTTTCAGATGTATTTGTTGCTGGACTGGCAGAGCCTGAATAAAACATGAGTCCAGCCATCGGAGAGGCTCTGGTTTCAGTAGGACATTTAACAAACTGTTTACTCTGAGCAGACCTGCTTGAGCTCCTTTAAGATCATCAACATAACCTTTGGCTGATGGGGCAGATGTCCCGCCTCTGACTACTACTGTACATCATACTGTACATGGGTCCACGTCACCAGGAGTAAGACTGTTAATATCTTACATGTCCACTCTCTTCTTTTGTGCAGTGAAGGGTTTGGGGTATTTAAATAGACAGACTTTAATGGCATTTGAAGTTTATAATGTGAAATCACAGCATGTAAGTGAATGGCATCACAAAAACTAAAACTCATCTGGAGTTACTTAAGAAGAGGAATTTTATTGGTGGCACTTAAAAGCATTCAAATCCCTTGGACTTTTTCATTTTTCATTGTCACCACATGGAATCAGGACGTGTTTAACTGAGAATCCATGTAACTTTGTTTAAACTGGGGCTGTGGCATATTTTTACTGCAATTCTTTCTCTAACAATGTTCTTCTTCAGGTTTAAATACTATTTTTATGTTTGTTTTGTGTAGTTTCAGTTGTGACCCCATCATTTTGTCAACACAATTATGATGGGAGAAAATTGTGTGAACATTATTCCTAGAATTTACATTGAGTCTCTTTCACACATACTGATATAATTGTAAAATGAATAGAACTTTTCTATTTGGAGACATCAGGGAGATATAACTGTATGTATGAATGCCAGTAATATTCAGGCGATAAAGTTCACTGTACTCTTTCTCTCGTGCAAACACATTCGGCTGACTGTTCCAATACATCACTTATTAACTGCGGTGCTTTGCTTCTTTACGCAGGAATGTTCTGTGGCCTTGTGCTTCAAACTTTCTATTTCTATACTAAACATTTACATGTTGCATGGTTTTAATGAAACTGTACATAGAAAAAGTGTATTACATTTAAATTGAGATGTAGAACAGGAGCTGCATATCCTTGATTTCATTGGATATCTGAGTCAACTTCCTATTGTTTGACGTCCTGAGGAGTCGTGGTGTCTGTCCGAGGTCTGTCCGAAGGTGAGCAGACCTGCCCTTCATAGATAACACTGAATCCTGACAGAGCCATAAACGTGCCTACTTTCATCTAGAAATGCAAATGGTTGTGCCTTTTGTGTGCGTTTCTGCTCTGCTCTCATTAATGGCTTATCTGCGCTCCCATATACTTCAGAGTGGTTATAAAACACCTTACTGAGCGGGCATTAGGGCCCAGGGAGGTAGTCTCAGCCTCAGTCGTCATTATTGTTATTGTGGTGACATTTCCCCACCCTGAAACGCAGCGATGAGCTAAACGAACTGTGATTGGTTGTTTGACATGTCAGTCAAACGGCCTCATGGGCGGGCCTTTGGTCAATGAAAGCTGCCATGGATTCCAGACCTTCGGCCATCAGTCTGAAACTACGGAGGAGGCTGTTGCTGCACGTGCTATTAGTGTTTACTCTACCACATGCCGAATGCTTCATTCTCTACATGCATTCTCAGTTTAAATGCAGTGATTCAAAATGGTGAATCCCATCACATTAAGGCAGAACTTTGCTATAAAAATTAGCCACAGTACTGACATAATCTAATCGATAGCACACCCTGAATTCTCTATCTAAATATGATAAAAATCTTAATTATATTCGAATTTAATGCATGATTTCAGTTAGGCGGAAAAAAGCTTTTGGCTTTGATCACAAGAGAGTGATCAAAATATTATGTACTGTTTCTTCAAAGCGTAATATAATAACACGACTATCTTTAAAGAAAGTGCATAATGTTTAAAATAATGTTTTAAACCATATATAATTAATAAAGTTTCTAAACAACACCATGCATGCATGTATATATGATCCACTTTTGGTTTAAGGAGCCACGGTTTGATTTCAGAATGATGATACCTACCTAGGCCGTCCTTAGAAATATTCTTGTTTGCTGTAACCCGACCGACCCTGTCAATTTAGGACCGACTCAATTTTTGATTTTTTTTTGCTTTTAGTCCGACCGACTTGCCAATTTTAAATTTGCGTTAAGACCGACCAATTTTTTTTACTCTTCAAACTACTAATGCAAAAGCAATAAAATAATATGACTTATATTTAAGTATTGTAAATATATACATTTTCGAGGCCTACATATAAGCGAAGGCTATCTTCCTTAATAAAAAAAAAAAACCTGTGACGTCTATAACGGATGTCACACTATGCCTGCGCTTCGTCTCCTTCTCTCATTCACTGTCAGAGTCAACGGTTCACGCTTGGTACGGCAGCAGTAAACAAAATGTTCGTGGTCTGGTTTTTTTTTTTTTTTGGAACACGCATCACACAGCAATTGCAGCTTCTGACACACACATAACAGCAAATAATACTTCTGCACAATGTTTCTCTTTTTACAACAGAAATGTGAATTCTGCCGGTATTCAGACAGTCTCATGCATACAGATACAAATTCGGGCTAGAATCGCCTAGGGCTGTCAAAATAGCTGAAAAACTAAATTCAAATTTTTTACTTAAATATGTTCAAAATATTTAAAATGCATAATTTCAGTTAGGGTGAAGAAAACCTTTTTGCTTCTCTTCTGGGGCGTCAAGATAGCGCATCGAGCAAAATATTACTGCACGTTTATTCAAAGCATTAGAATACATGACTGAAAAAACAACATAATATTTAACATATTTTTATGAACAATTATTATTAAGTTGCTTAAAGAACTATATAAAAAAAACAGCGTCATGTATGCATGCATTATTAAATAAAAAGGAAAACAGCGGAAAACCAGTCACACAGAATAATTTTTTTTCATTTAAAAACATGAGATGCAGTGGGATGGGGAAAAAACCCCAACATAAAGTCTTGAGATATTTTTAGAAAATTAAATTAAATACATTAATTTTACATGTCTTTCTAAACATGCGGCTCTCTTGTGCGAGATGCGAGTCCAACGGTGTCACTCTAGAATTTTTTTTTTTGTTTTTTTTTGTAGTGGCTTCAACTGGATAGGCTAACATAACCTTATAATGCAATGCCACATACATCGTCATCGCATCTCGTGCGCCACTGATAAAGATCAAGTTTACTTCGGCCGTCCGCACACTGTCTGCATTATGTCCTTTTTGTCATCCGCGTGCAGGCATTTTTTGAGACCGCGCAAACAGTGCGCGTACACGAGGTGAAAGATGAGACAGCAGATACTCCGTGTCGAGCTCGCCCGCCTTTGAAATTTGTGTAGACACGGCTGTGCGCGCGGCGAGATGGAATGGAACACGGACTGTGAAGTACCGGGGCTCATAAGGCAGCTTCCTTATATTACCTATATTTGGTGTTATTTGCCGTATAAAACTTTAGACATGCAAAATCGATTTTACAATCGATTCAATGAACACTCGTCACTCAAATCAAACAGGATTTTTTTCACAAAAGTGACAACCCAAGAAAGCAAAGTAAACGGTCTCTCATTTGTAGGTTGCATTGATACCTAGTGGTGGATGCAGGTAAAACAGTATAACAGTACCTCTTTTTTTTTTTCTTCTCACCTGAAATTCATGCAATAAACATGTTTTTGACAAAGATTTTAATTTGTTTGTGGTCTATATAGCCTGCATCATAATGAGGTTTGCAATCATGCGCCCGAAGGCACAGGTTGAAGACCCAGTCAGTGACGTCACGATATGCTAATTTGTTTAAATTCATACCTACGTCATCACCATCACCAAAATTTTCCTTTTTTTTTTTTACATTGAAACTTGGAAAAAAAAAATATAGACCGACCTACTGACCCTTTAAAAAAAAAATACTGTTACTGCAAACCAAAATATTTTTAAGGATGGCCCTATGCAAGCATCAGAGTGTAAATGCACAGTTCAACTAAATTTTTTAAATGGATTGATCTAGATTTTTTTTAAAATGTTTTACATTTGACGATCTGTTGTTGACACATTGAATGTTCAGCATTCAAAATATAACATCTTTGCAATACTGCACTTTCTTTCACACATATTGATGTCCAGTAATGTTGTCTCATTAGACACCTCACTTGGTTTTGTTTCCCAGCCAAAGCCCAGGGATCAGTTTCAGACAACACTGCATCCGGTGGCAACACGCAGCAGGTTACTGAGCATTATTCCAGTGTAAGACTGACGCCACTGGAGAGCGTGGAGAGATTTGCCTCTCCACCTGCCCGTGTGTGATTCTCTCATGCAGCCGTGACTGCACACAGACGCACAGTTTGTTAACATGAACGTCAGTTTCTTTGTGTTTGTCAGTCATTAGAGGAATTAACCTTGCTCAGAGCCCCCACTGAATCTCTCTCGCTCTGGCATTTTCTCTGGTTCTCTGCCTTTTTAATTCATCCTTCCTGCTCTTTCACTTGCTCCTTTTTTTGTCCATTCTGGAATGGAATTTTTCAAGGTGACGATGCCCCATAAAAGGCATATCTGAACTCCTGGAGCCATTCTCTATTGCACTATTAATAGCTTATTTTGTCATTTCTAGTATTACATCCATTGTTTTTAGACTGTATGATTTAGGTCTTGGCTAAGACTTTGAAAAATCAACATCTGGAAATGTTGATATTTTAGGAATATCACAGTTTCAACTTTTGAGAAGCTCTTGTTTTTATCACTTTATAAATGAAGAGTGTTAATGTTTTTGCTTGGATGGAGTTTGACTTTGTATATTGCATCTTATATTTTAAATGTCTACTTTGAAATGTCTATTTTCTCTTGGTTTGCAGTGATATTGTTGGGTTTTATTGCAGATGAGTGACAGTGTTTTTCATCGCCTATGTGGTTGGGATTAACTGAGTTCAGTATATTGCAATATGTATCATGGGCTTTGTATCATGAGTGTGTTGGTGAGATTCAGCTCTAGTTTACACTAGCGTTTAGATATCTCAATATTTTCTACATTGTTTTTTGTTTTGTTTTTTGTTTTAATTAAATATGCTTTATTTTTTTATTTCTCCAATAGTCACCTTACAGTTACTGTAAATTTTTCATATGGCATATTTATTGTCAAACTACAAATATTGACCAAGAAACTAATTCCAAGCAATAGGACAAAAACTACAATAAATAAGAAAAGCATTGTGTAAATGAATTATTCTTCCCTGTGTATGTTATATCCATCTATCTATACATCCATATGCATTCTGTATATGCCTAATCATTAGCATTAGCTCTATTTATTTATTTTCTTCTTATTCTGGTTACAAAAGTGATTTAGTCAAGAGCAGTGAGAGATTTTCATGAATGGCAGACAGGACGAATATTGGGCAGCTTCCCCTTTAAGACCGAAGTACGGATCTAATATACTGTTATATATGTGCTTTCTCTCACAACTGTTTACATTCCCTTAAGACCTAAATGACTGTGTTTATGAGAATAATTGCATTTGGACGCACATAAGTGTTCATGCAATCGTTCAAAGCCAATAAAGCGGCAAAAATGCTCACGAGCTCTATTAGAAGCTGATGCACGGCTTACGCACAATTATTTAAGAATCATTATCACTTCGTAAAAATTTGAATCGATTAAAAATGAGAAATCTATATTATTTACACAGTCCTAGTACAGACAGCTGCTTTCAAACACTCCCCTTCACATTTGTGTAAGCGCTCTGTAAAGAGCATCAAAGGTTTCTGTTTACAACATGTTTTTGCGGCATTGGCCTATGTAGACAGTCACAGACATGTTTTTTGAGCATGTGAACACTGAAGTCAATCAGATGCGATTGTTAGAGAGTTTTTTTATGTGTTTTTTATGTGCATACTAATGAAGGTTTTGCAATAACCAACAGAAACACAATGTAAATAACAGGGTAGTAGCAATGTTCAAATTGAACTGGAAAAACGTGATACACAACAACAAAAGACAAAGAAATCACTCTCTTCTCTTGATTAAATAGCTTTGGTAACTTCAACTAGGATTGATCTTTAATTTATACAGTGAAATATGTAGTTACTTTTCAGAAAGTTACAGACACTGAATTGCCTTGAAGTTTTTTTTACCACACCGATTTATTTTATTTCATATAAAAATACATGAAATGTCATCACGAGAGCACGCCAGAATTCAAATGAACAATATTCCGCTCATCTTTGACTTTTTTTTTTTTTAGTGGATGGTTTCATCCTGTTAGTGACACTGTATGCTACAAAACCATGCAGTTTTTTACTTTTCGTAAAGGATACAAACAATACAGTTCCTAACTAAACCGGGATTTCCAGCTGTGGATGTGTTTATGACTCGTTGTTACGATGAATCTGGTACATACTCGTTTTGATTATGCATGTTTTGATGCACACAAATGTAGCAAATACATTCTTTATAAGCTTATAAGCCACTGAAAATAGCGATCTGTCGCTTTTTTTTTAATTACCCCCTCACAGTTGTCACAAAAGGCAAAATTAGCTATATAGACCGAAACCTTTTTGCTAGGGGTGCTCCGATCACGATCGGCCGATAGTTAATGCGCATCTCGTCAGTAAAGCCGGTTCTCTAATCAGCGGTAAATTCCTTCAGCTCAGGTGCGTGATTTCACATAGAGCAGCTGTTACTACACAGAGCCATTGTTAACTGAGAAGATGCGCAAATCCACGTTCATTTTCAGCGTTTATTTGCGCATCTTCTCAGTTAACAACAGCTCTGTGTAGTAACAGCTGCTCTATGTGAAATCATGCACCTGATGGAATTTACCGCTGATTAGAGAACCGGCTTTACTGACGAGATGCGCATTAACGATCGGCCGATCGTGATCGGAGCAGCCCTACTTTTTGCACCAGGCTGTAAACACATTTTTTTCTGCTGTAAAGGTGGGCATTTTAACATGGGAGTCTATTGGACTGACTCACTTTTGGAGCCAAAGATGGGACAAAGAAATCTGATATTATGTTCTGTAGGGTGTTTGTTTCTATGTTTTTCGGTTTCCCTGCCTTTACATTCACCTCAGTTGTTGGAACTGAGAGTTGAGGTTCTCTGTTTCCTGAGCAGGGTGAGAAACATAGCCTGGTTTCTGGAAAACCCACAGGTGAAAAAGGGGGAACAGTTAATAAACTGTTATAAACACTGTTATTAACAGTTATAAACAATGAGGACAACCACATCTTTTTCAGTTTTGCCTGTATTCTGAGTCAGAATTTGGTAAAGCTGTGCCGTGTGAACAGAACAGAGTGTGTCAGGTCTGACTGCACATGCACATGCACTGCTCGTGTGTGTGTGTGTGTGTGTGTGTGTGTGTGTGTGTGTGTTTTAATGTGGGGTTTTGGTTACTCACAGAGATGGCGATATGAGCAGCGTGTCATCTGAAGGGTTTGGATGTAATCTCTGTCTGACAGCAGAGCTGATCGCATCAGTTTTGTGGTCTTTGTGTATGTACACACAGTTAGACACGAGCTGTCAGTTCGGTCAGGTGTGATGGATAAATTCAGGCCTCCACTGTGCTTCTTTATTACATAACATCATGTCAACTATGACTAGCCTTTCTGTGGTATGGACAATGCCAACTTAGATATTTGCCTTGATTTTTACTTTAGTCACTGTTACTATGGCCACAGGCATTAATCACAGCAATAGCAAAAAAAAAAAAAAAAATGCAGAAGTCTTGTCAGTGACATTCTGTGTAATCTGAATGTGATGAGAACAAAATATTTGCTCAGATATTGCTAGTAATATCAGCTGAATTAAGGGCATTTGGGTTTTCTTTCTTTTCTTAGTGTTTTGTAATTGGCTGCGATATTTCTAGTGAAGGTTATCGTTCTGTCCTCTGTTCTGGCTGCTCCTCTGTGCGACGCTCTGTGCATTTCAATAGATTTGCTTTACTTGGCTGTAATTGGCTGTTTCGAAAACCGGCTGTTTGTCAAGGCTGAGAAAGAAATGAATCAGCAGTTACACAACATTCTAGATCCAGATGATGGTTCCCTTCCTTCCCAGCCCTTTTTCACTTCCTGTTTAACTGTTTCCCATTGTGTAAGATCATTGACTCACTACAGTAGGCATTATTCAGCAACAAGCATCTCATTACCTCATTACTTTGCATTAAAAAAATTATAATAATGAAAAGTGTTAGGTTTATCTTGTGTTGTAGTATTTTTGTTAACACTTTACAGGCAAAAGGAGCCCCAACTAAGTATTGAGTGCTGTACATGCTCATACTTTTTATGTTCATACTAGAGCTGAAACAACGAATCGATTTAATCGATTAAAATCGATTATTAAAATAGTTGTCAACTAATTTAATCATCGTTTCTTTGCTAAATAACTTTTATTTGCCGTAAGCGGCTCATTTCGTGCATATTTCAAATCTGCGGTGACCAAAGTGTGGCAGTAATGAGCTACCGGAGGTTTTACTCAGCCAGTACAGCAGGAGAAATAGCGAATAGCCAATAGCTGGCCTCGTTTTATGTCACGTGCTTCCCGAACAGCGTCTCTGCAGCATTCAGCGTGATGTGGGAGTACTTTACTTTGAGCCTTCAAAGAAGAAGAGTAACCTGTAAACTCTGCACTACTGAACTGTTTAAGGAGACGTTCACATATCGCATCTTTTGCCCGCTCAAGTTCGTTATTTCCAACACCACACACCACCACTCGAGTTAAAAACATTTAAACTTTTCAGAATGCCGCAAGCGCACCGCGGGTCATGTGACAAGAACTAACCAATCAGCTTCATCCTTTCCCGTAACAACGTTAAAAGCTCAGTCAAGATGAAAGGAACAGCTGATCATAGTTGTATATGGATTTCCATTTTGAAATAAATTTAGTAGCAGAGCTACTGCAAGCGATTTATTTGAGCTGCAAATCCATTTATCCTTTGCTGAAATTTCCACGTCTTCAAGGAGAGGCAGACGCCACAGGGGCGCTTCTGCCCGAGCGCTTTGGAAAGAAGGAGAAAGCGGTGCGCCTAGCATTTTCCACGCGTTTTTAGGCGCGATTTGTGAACGGCCCCCTAAGACTTTCATTTGTGCAGATTCTCCAGTACAATGTTGTTTGCAAATGTTTAGTCGTAAAAAGCTGATAACTATGGAGTCAAAATAGGGCCATATATATCTGCAAAATAAAACAATGTTTTGCAAAAAAAAAAAATGTTTTGCAAAAAAAAAATATGTTTTGCAAATAAAAATAGAGTATTGAGAAAAAAAATGCTTTTTTGCAAGTAAAAAATATAATTGCAAAAGAAAAGTTAACCACTGGGAGAAAAAAATAAAGTTTAGCAAAGTAAAACTTCAGCAGCATTGACTTTGCAACACATATTTCCCTTTGCGCCGCTCCTTTAAATCCGCGTTTCAGTCATCCGTGCCTCTGCGGCGCAAGTTTTCCTTTGCGCTTCATTTTTCTATGTGCCTCGCTTTGTGTCCCTGATTTGACGTGGGGGAGGGGTCAAGAGGTTGGGGTGTGTCTCAGAGCCGTTAGGGTGTGTACAAGGGATGAAGGGAAGGCGCGTCCTTCTTGTTACGTCATCAGCGCGAGCCTCAGACCGAGTGGATCGATCGAAATGGCAGAGCAGAGACATGCGGGTGATGGATCACAGGTATGTATTATTGATCGCTTTCTTCTTATTATTATTAGACTCCTATATTATTAATAACAGATACTTCAGGCCGGCCAGAGCGTGGTATTAGCGGGGTTTTGAAGTAAAATTATTTGAGTAACACATAGCTCTATGTGTGGAGAGCTTTCACTGAATATCATAATCTCATTTTTTTATGGGCCTGTAGAGGCTTTTTGCATCTGAAATCTTTAAATGTAATCCGCAAAAAAGGCACAATATAGTATTCAGACATACGTTTCTGTTGTCATGTGACCCGTAGTTCTTTGACCTGAGACGTTAAAGGAGAACTCCGGTCAATTTTAACATTGAGCTCATTTTTTTGTCAATTTGGAGTGATGTCAGTACAAAGAACAACGACAGAAATCGGTGTTGCCAACACCGTGTTATCCTCTTTTTAATCTGACTGCAGTAGATGTGAAAGAAATGGATAGAAATGATGTTATTTAAGCCAGCGCATCCTGATTTCGGTTGAAGTCCAAAGTAGTCGATTGCCGAGTTCACGCGCGTGATCATTGGTAACTAAACCTATGCGCGTGAACTCGACAATCGACTACTTTGGACTTCAACCGAAATCAGGATGCGCTGGCTTAAATAACATCATTTTTATCCATTTCTTTCACATCTACTGCAGTCAGATTCACTCTGAAGGAATCACTCACATGACCTGTGCAATTGTAATGACACATCAAGGATGTTAAGAGGCTAGAAGCAGGTTTAAATATTGTCCCATTGAAGTCAACAGGGTGCAAATTTTAAAAAGAGGATAACACGGTGTTGGCAACACCGATTTTTGTCGTTGTTCTCTGTACTGACAGCACTCCAAATTTACAAAAAAATGAGCTCAATGTTAAAATTGACCGGAGTTCTCCTTTAAGAGTAACTGCTGCAACCTTTACCTAGGCGTCAGCACAAATAAGGCTGCCACGATTAACAGACATTATATTGTACATGATTTATGAACAGCTTGTGGGTGAAATAGGTAAAATACTGTTGCACCCGAAAGCTAGAGGTCGCTCTCGTGCGAAAACTCAAAATAAGCGCAGTAGAGGAAGACAATAACACACATAACTAATTATAGGAAATGCATATGGACATCATTTTATCAATATTCCTAAAACCTTCTCAGGTATTTTCATGATAATAAAGTATATTAATAATAATGGAGAGGATGTTCGACTGGTGTTGCTTTTTCAAATGCACGTTATAAGTGATTCAAACTCGAACTGCTTTTACATAGAGCAGCACTTCCTACTGATCAGAATCATGAAAACACTCAAATAAGAAACAATCGTGCACAAAACACACACAGATGCATGCACAGAACTCAACACGCACACACCAGCCAAACTCCTAAGGGTGTTTTAACTTTAGCTGACTCGCATATCAATTTGTAAATCATTTTTTATACATTTAATCAAATAAATTCTTATCTTTAGGTCCATGGACCTAATGATGCCACAAGTCACCAGCTGGGAAGGATGATCATGGAAAGACTGCTATCCAAACTGCAGGATACAATGAGTCGCCTACCCCTAGATTTAGATTATTTGCAGTTTTTATGCAGTCATGAGCTTCTCTTCATTTCATCAGTCTATGATCAAATTTCAGTCCCAGAGGAACTCCTTGGTGAACTGTCAACCTTGAAAAACACAGTGGATAGGCATATTGACAATAACAATGAACCTGTTACTGCCCTTGAAGTGGAATTTGGAGTTAAGGGGCCCCCAAAGTTTATTATTTCCAGAGAACATCTTCAGTACCTAGTTAATATGCAGCTATCTGTTCCATGTATTGCCGAGCTTCTTGGTGTGTCAACAAGGACAATCAAACGTCGCCTCACTGAGTATGGCATTTCTCTAAAGGACACCTACAGTAAAATCACAGATGAAGAACTTGACAACCTAGTGAGGTCAATCAAAGCTAAAAGTCCACACCTAGGCCATAGAATGATGAAGGGACACTTACAAGCCTTGGGTCATCGTGTGCCATGGACAAGAGTTTGGGATTCCATGCATCGAGTGGACTCTGCTGGAATACTAGCAAGAATTACACAATTGAGATGTGTAGTCAGAAGGACTTATTCCGTCAAGGGCCCTCTTCATGTTGTTCACATAGACACAAACCATAAGCTGATAAGGTATGTCATGCGTGTCAAGCCATTGTTGTAATGCTACTGATTAAAGTATGTGACCCTTTCTGTGAAAATATCACATATTGTGATCACATTACATTATGTGAAGTCATTATTTTTGAGTTTCTGAGTTTTCTAATTCTATTTAAATTCTTTGAAAATGTATTAAGGAATATAAGTAATGCCCAAGATTTTTTTTGATATTTTTAATCCTTAAAAATGACTTATTATGCATGTGAGTTTCTCTCTACAGTTTACATACGCATTTCAACTGGTAATAACAGATTATCTTTTATCAGATATGGCCTTGTGATATTCGGTGCCATTGATGGGTACTCCAGAAAGGTATTTTTCTCTTTCTTTAATGCATTGTTGGCCTATAAATTTTGTACAAATCAAATTTCTGATGGAATGCATAAGTCTAACTTTACTTTGTCTCTCAGATCATGTACCTTGGACCTGCAACCGATAACAAGGCATCCACTGCCCTCGGTTTCTTCCTTCAGTCAGTGGAGAGACATGGGTTTCCATTGAGGTAAGACAACTTACATCATGAGTGTGTATGAATGCTTTGCTACCTCCAGTAACGTGAATGTCACTTTGGATAAAAGCGTAAGCTAAATGTAAATGAATCCCTGCTTGTTTAAACATGGTTAACATACGTTTTTTAAATACTGTTAGGTTTCTTTTCTAAAATACCTTGTCATATTTAATTTTTTTGCATTTAGAGTTCGAGGAGACCAAGGAGTTGAAAATGTAGAGATTGCCAGATGTATGTTTTCTGTGCGTGGTTGTGGCAGGGGAAGCTACATCTCAGGAAAAAGCGTGCATAACCAGCGGTAAGCAGCTAGATAAATTAGTTAAAGCTTGATATGAATGTTAAAGTGTTCTGTTTCTAAGAATGATGACTTGTGTTCAACATTACACACTGTTTTCTCTTCCATTTTTAGCATTGAGCGCCTTTGGCGTGACATATGGATGGCAGTTACAAACATCTATTATGATGTTTTGCACAGCCTTGAAGAGGAAGGATTACTAGAGCCAACCAACAGCCTTCACCTCTTTTGCTGTCAGTTTGTGTTCCTGCCTCGTCTCCAGGCCAGCCTTGACTCCTTTACTAGTGGGTGGAATAACCATCCTCTCCGCACAGAGAGTAATAGAAGCCCAGACCAGTTGTGGGAAATTGGACTCCTGCAAAACCCTGTCCCTCCTCCAGTCCAATCTGAGGTATTTTAAGAATGTGTCTTTTAATGTATGTAATGTTTTCAAGCAAGATATTGCCCCAATGTCCATAACCTATTACCAACTTTTAACAGATTGCACAAGACGACGACTCTGACTGGGACACAGACAGTATCTCTGACCAGCCGTGGACAGGAATTGTAGTTCCTCCAGTCGAATGCCCCTTAACTGAAGAACTTAAGGCCCAAATTCAAACTTTTTTTAACCCAACCTCACACTCTCAAAACTATGGAAGAGACAAGTATTTAGAAGTTTTGAATTTTGTTCTGCTTCATTCTTAATTGACACTAAATCAATCATTGAAATGACTAGTGACCAAATGATCCATTTAGAAGCAAATTAACATCCAATTCAATAAAAAACAAACAAGTTGACATTGCATGCTTGTTTTATTTTTTGTATTGGCTATATTTAAAGCAGAAAAAGACTTGTATAACAACTTGTGTTCTCTTAACACATGCATTAAGATATAAAATTTTACAATATGTAACACGTTGTGTTCTCTACACATACACAGTAAATTTCAAAACCATAAGAACATTTACCAATGTATAAAAGGTTTTTTTCCTGAACATGTACAATTCCATACATTAAGCAGCATTTTAAATTCTGTTAAAACCGTCGTCAAACTGAATGGCTTGCAACATGACTGATTTAAAAGAACTGTAGTCACCCATGTGTACTGTGGGAAATGTAATTTTTCTGGCACAGGCACTTACAACTGGGAAGCATATTTTATGTTCTGGCATCCTCTGCATACACTCATGGTCAAAATGAAGAGAAATTTTGAATTCTTTAAGTTCTGACATTAGAAGAGGTTTGTGTCCCTGGCCAGTGAGCCATTGTATAACACCGGGGACAGTTAAGGGCAGGATGTCTCCGTCAGGGTTATCCTCTACAAGCAAAAGAACTTGTTATCTCTAGGGTTGGTATTGTCTGAATTAGATCAATTACATTTTAACATTAATTTGTGTAATCTGCAGTTTTTTTTAACAATATTTATACTAAATCAACTGTCAGTTCAGTTTTATGAAATCAGATTTTATTTGGAAAAAAATTACTACCTTTTTAATCAAATTATAAAGTTCAGCATCATCCACATCATCTATAGTGAGAGTTGATTCATCCAAGTCTCCAGATGAGAGATAATCAAAGCACCACGGCCTCAAGAAACGGGGGGCAGGCCCACCCTGAGCGAGACTAACCGAAAACACTTCTCCAGCAGTCCTGAAAGAAAAAATACAAAGTAATATTTAGTTGTATGCAAAAATGACAACTGACATGTTACTATAATGTAAAATATTACTAACTTAAAAAATCCATTCTCCAGATTACTTAGGGAGTAGATGGGGCTCTTCCCTCTCTGGTGTCCTCTATGCTCAAAGAGGTGTTTCTCAATCTCACCAATCAAATCTACAAACAAATATACAAATGTACATGTTAAAAAAGAATGTTATTTACTACATTGTACAATTATAAGCACATTAAAACATACCAAATCTCATAATGACACATGTGGTAACTGTTTATTGTTTTTCTAAACTTTAAATTGTTACGATGAATTTAAAAACCTAATAATGTGATTGTGAACCTAACTTGCCTGAAAGAAATTCCTTACGAATGGCACCTGTGTCAACACCTGCTTCCCCCAAAAATGTTACACGCAAAGTATTGCCCGGGGTTCCTCTCTTTTGTCTTTGCCACTGCACCATAGCTCTTTGATAGAAGTCAGTTCGAGAAACACAGATCTTGAAATCCTTGCTGTCATCTACCCTTCTTGCCAACAAACGCAATACATCATCTGGACTATAAAAACAGGATAAAAAGATTAGTAAAGAATTCAGATGTCTCAGGGTTGTTAAAATGTAATAAATAGACTGTACCATTTCATGTCTGGGCCTTGGTGTTGCTGTACTGGTGTGCCACACGGAGGACTGCTCTCATAATCCAGTGTCTGTAATATACTGAGTATATACCCAATGGTTAGATTGACTTCTTAGAACATTTACAACATGTTATATACACTTATAATACCTAAAACATGTTTTTAATACATACCTTATTAAATGTCTGTAAATGAAATAACTTTTCAAATCATTAAAAATTACCTATCTCCACAAACACTTGCATGCATGGGCAACTCTGTCTGTGAAAATGTGTCTAAACAAATGGGACACTGTCCCTCATCCTATAATGGCAAAAGGACAACTGATTAAGTATTATACAATAAAATCCCAATTAAAACACAATTGGTTATTTCCAAAATCCAATTTGTTTAATTGGTCACTTTAAATACTTTGGTCACCAAGTATTTTGCAAGATCTAAAGCACTCGCTGTTTCAGTTTTTTTAACTTTACAAAAAACATTCTGATTCAGTTCTAAATGTTTAGTAAATTGTATTGACTTCTAACATTTGTGTAGTGTTTTAAAACTATAAAAATAGGGCATTCTTCTCAACCAGTGTTATTTACCTCTTGCAAAATGGTCTTTATGTACCAATGAGAGACAGTATAATTACAATCAATTAATCAAAAGTGCTTGACAATAAGGCACTACAAAGAAAATACCATTACCGTTAGTAATAAAATCTTAACATGGCATCTAATTAATTTTACTAACTGCACCGGTCCTTATGCACTTATATTAAAATTAAAACCTCACCTCAAAACTTGTGGTGGGTGTAGGAGAACAAGTTTGTATTGAAGTGGTGGGTGTAGGTGTAGAAGCTGGGGCTGTAGGGGTAACTGCTCTGGTAATCTCACCAACTACTTTTACATCATCATCATCATCTTCAGTAGTCTGAAATGACAAAACGAGATATATATTCTGCCTAAAAGAAAACTTAACTGAAAAACAACATTTGTGTAAATGTTGTGTAAACAACATACCTCATCATTAGCTGACTGTGTGCAGCCACCACAAGATTTAACATGCAAGTACAAAACTGGTAGTGGCATTGTGGTTTTACAAGTACGACACTCAACCTTTGGCATCTTCGCAAACTCTTCTGCTGAGAATGGCAGTGGATCAAGACATAACTCATCTTGAAGAGGGACCATATACAGTGCTGTTCTTCCAGCGGTGGTAGCCATTTTGAGAAGGCTGCCTGTATAACCCTCTGAGTCTGGAGGGACAACAGTAAGCTTTCTTCTTCCATTCCCACCTGATAATTTAAAAACACATTAACAAATCCAGCAATAAAAGGTCTTTACTATATAATTGGGCTTTATACTGTAGTTAAAACGATGTCAAAAAACAGTGCTTCCCATATTCTATTAACACTTCCCTGTGTACTATTGTTAAAAAAGGATGTAGCCTGGGATTTAAGGTTAGAATGCCCGGGGAAATGTTCAATTAATAACTACCTATGGAAATTACTTACACTACAGTATACTCTACTCAGATATTCATGTTTGTGTCTGTTCTGGTAGACAGTACAGCATACCTGGTGCCTTATAAAGTAACCACCCTCCAGTAAGTGACTTCATCTTTGGAAATTCAGCTTCAAGGAGCTTGCATAACTGAAATAAACATGAAACAGAACAAGGGTTCTCAAACAACCACACAAAGTAAAAACTAAATCTTTATCACATTGAAAATTTTACGTGCATTTGTTTGTCATTTTTATACATACTAATTCACATTTTACTATGTTTAGCCTAAGCAAATTATGTTCATTCATCTCAGCATGTTTTGAAAGTGGAATATTACTTTGAAGCAGTTAATTATATATTATTCGCAGGGTGATATAGAAATAATCCTGCTCTAAAATCAGATGGCACAAACTAACAAATTAGATTGTACTATAAAATGAACTTACATCCGAATGGTTCACATTGGATGAAATTGTAATCACCCGTTTTCCTAGTCCGGCCTGGAGTAGTTCAAGCTCTTCAGAAGGTGTGGGTGAGGTGTCAGTGTTGCTGCTCATTAAATATATGGAAACAGCAAATGGTTTCCAAGGTGTGGCTTTCACATGTATTTGTGGATTTGGAGTTTTCTTCTTTGATTTTTTAAACATCCCAGGAAAAGATCTACAAATAATAAAACAATGTTAATTATAATATTAAACATTCAAAAGACAATTGTTAAAATAATTAGATGTGGATGCGGCAACCTGGCCATATCCTGCTCTATTCGAGGCTGAGAAATAGCAGGAGGCTGCTGTCGTTGTTGTGGCTGCTGCTGCTGACCCTGAGCTGACTGAATCTGACCAAGGCTTTGGGTCAGAAGACCTATTAAATTCTGTGCAGCTGTACAGACATCTGAATATTCTCTCTGTTAAATATGTCATGACAAAATCATATAGGATTATCTAGATAAGGGGTTTTATACTCAGTTCCTGCAGGGCTGCAGCTCTGCACAGTTTAGCTCAAACCCTAATCAAACACATCTGATTCAGCTAATCGAGATCTTCAGGATTACTAGAAACCTCCAAACAGGTGTGGGATGGAGCTGGTTTGAGCTAAACTGTGCAGAGCTGTGGCCCTCCAGGAATTGAGTTTCACACAACTGATCTAGAACAAGTGCATTAACAATGTATCATATAAACATCACAGCTTTTAAACATAGTCTATAGGGATGTGACCTACTGTATATAAATCAACTTGTTCGGAATCAGAAAGAGGTTTATTTCAAATTATGTTTGCACATACAAGGCATTTGTTTTCAATTTACAGTATATTTTGAGAAACACCTTTGGCATCGCTTATAGTCCATAATACAACTAGGGCGTGGAGAATAATAATTATTATTTATTAATTAATTATAAAACAACGTGAAAGGTGTGCATATTGAGAGAAATGTACAGCCGCCGACACACTTAACGTTGCGTCGGCGATTAGCTAATCGCCACATTAATTGATCTCTAACTTACTTAACTTGAGCAAACGCGCTGATACACATAGTTACATATAGTTATCAGTCTATCTAGTGAACTTGAAGAAAGCGATCAATAATACATACCTGTGATCCATCACCCGCATGTCTCTGCTCTGCCATTTCGATCGATCCACTCGGTCTGGGGCTCGCGCTGATGACGTAACAAGAAGGACGCGCCTTCCCTTCATCCCTTGTACACACCCTAACGGCTCTGAGACACACCCCAACCTCTTGACCCCTCCCCCACGTCAAATCAGGGACACAAAGCGAGGCACATAGAAAAATGAAGCGCAAAGGAAAACTTGCGCCGCAGAGGCACGGATGACTGAAACGCGGATTTAAAGGAGCGGCGCAAAGGGAAATATGTGTTGCAAAGTCAATGCTGCTGAAGTTTTACTTTGCTAAACTTTATTTTTTTCTCCCAGTGGTTAACTTTTCTTTTGAAATTATATTTTTTACTTGCAAAAAAGCATTTTTTTTCTCAATACTCTATTTTTATTTGCAAAACATATTTTTTTTTTGCAAAACATTTTTTTTTTTTGCAAAACATTGTTTTATTTTGCAGATATATACGGCCCTATTTTGACTCCATAGGATAACATTGCTTTTTAACAGTTAACATTTAAAGCTTTACAAACATGTTCTGGGATCAGTTTGTCGTTTACCAGTTCATAATTCAGTCGTGCAGCCTAATTGTGACTGAATGAGAGAGTTTAAAGATATTTGAAATGCACTTTTTTTCTAAGTATTCACTGCTCTTTTTCACACAGCAGGTTTTTTGTGTGTGCAATTTTTTTTTCTGGACAACCTTCTGATGGATTTTACTTTAAATTGTGAGTTCCATTCAGGTTTCATGCCATTGGCACTTTTTTCGAAGGATTGTTTACAATTTCACAGCAAAAGCTATAAAGCTGTTTCCCAGTAAATAATAAAATATAATGCATTGCAATTTTATTCTGTTTTATCCTTATTCTTCGTGAAAATATGTTCTGAAAGATTCCTTAATAAGCTTTGTTCGGGATGTTAAACTACTTTAGGAGCTCTATGGACTGCCATGGTGAAAACATTATTTGAAATCTACTTGTGAAATTTGCTAGAGTATGGGTCAGTGTTCTGATTGCAGAAGAGTTCGACAAAGGATTACTAACACAATAAAACAACTCCAGGTATATTTTTGATGAGGATATGATGGTTAAATGGTTAAAATCTCTTAAAAATCTATGCTGAAGGGTAAAGACCATTTATTAATAATTTACTTGGGGAAAAAATGGGAAAAACTCAAATATAAGTACATAAACCGATTAATCGATTAATCGTAAAAATAATCGACAGATTAATCGATTATCAAAATAATCGTTAGTTGCAGCCCTAGTTCATACTTTTAAAAAAAAATCCTTTCTTTTGTATTGGTCTTAAGATATTCACATTTTCTGAGATACTGAATTTGGGATTTTCCTTAGTTGTCAGTTATAAACATCAAAATTAAAAGAAATAAAGATTTGAAATGTATCAGTCTGTGTGTAATGAATGAATATAATATACAAGTTTCACTTTTTGAATGGAATTAGTGAAATAAATCAACTTTTTGATGCTATTCTAATTATATGACCAGCACCTGTATTTTATAGCATCCTTGTTTAGGACTCTATGAAATCTGTTCTTTTCCGTCCTGTTTCAGTTTTTCCATTTTAATGGTTAAATGCAATTTTAGTATTCAGACAGCTTGTCTAAATTTTGAAATCATGAAACATATACGATTTATTAACAGTTTATATAAAGTTTAAAGTAGGGATGCACCGATATGAAAATTGACCGATACAGATAATTCTTTAAATATGAAAGCCGATATGTTGGCCGATAAATTTACATCCACATTTTTACATAATTTTTGAGAGCCTGGTTATCAAAAAAAGCCCCACCATTAAAAGGCATTAAACAAAATACAATACAATACATTAAAGGCAATACGATGGAGTGTGTTGAAAGAGCTCCAGCATGTAAGGACTATACTCAAAATCATTAAATATTGTCATTATTAAGAGTATTTGGCATTTCCATTTAATGTAGACCTGTTATTTTCGGGCTATAATTATTAGGTTACTTTTATTAAATTAATATTATAATTAATTTGCTTCGCAACAATTTCATAGCGCATCACCGTATAACGGACATGCTGTGACTCACAGCCTGTGAGGAAATGCAAAAAATTAGGCTGTTAGCTTAGGCTACTCCTCAATGATGTCTTTTAAAACAGGTTTATTATAGCCTGCAATTAATTTTAGGCCTATAGCCTAAATAAAATTGTTGCACTTCAGCAGTGTTGGGAGTAACGGCGTTAAAGTATAATGGCGTTACTAACGGAGTTTAATTTTCAGTAACTGAGTAATCTAATTAATTACTTTTCCCATCGTTGCAACGCCATTATCTTTACTGAGAATGTAAAGTGTCACATTACAACAATTTGGTTGAATAAAGCGTGAGGTGTCATGCTTTGGATAGTGGGTACACATCAGCTGCCTGACACCGTTGCAAATCTGATGATGATTGGCTGGGTGGGCGGTGCCCTGCTCACGCGGTCTCACTGCACGCTCTGACAACTAGTGATGGGTAGGGATGGGTATCGTTAAAGTTTTAACGGTATTACTACTCTTACTGATACTGCTTAACGGTCCGGTACTTTAACGGTATTTTTATCGGTACTTTGTGTTGTGTTACTTTGTGCTGTGTTAGGCAGTCGAAAACATTGCATTTCTCTGTCTGCACATAATGCACTTTTGAAAGATGCTTTGACAGATTGCTTGTGTTTCTGCCCTTACATGCATCAATTTTGTTGCACTAATGACAAACAGCGTGGTCTGCATCAACTCTAGTGAAGTACAGTAGGTAGACAGCCTAATTGGGCTTTACCGCCACGTGTACCGCCGTAGCGTAGCGTAACTGTAATTCAGTCACGTGTTAAAATCATTTGCGAAACTACCACCAGGTGCCGTAAAGGGACGGATTGCGAAATGAATGTAATTGTAAAATGAGATAAAAGGAAGAAGTAAAACAACAATAACATTATGATATAACATTGTAACGTCTTTAAAAAATATCCAAACATTTACAGTAAGTTAATTTTAAAACGTAAGATAGTCTTAGGCTACAGTCTAAAAGAAGACCTTTACACAAAGGATCATATGCATGCTATTGTTATTAAACAGTAAATAAATATAAGGCCCATGTATGTGTGTATATATATATATATGTGTATATATATATATATATATATATATATATATATATATATGTGTGTGTATATATATATATGTGTGTATATATATATATATATATATTAGAGCCCGACCGATATGGATTTTTGGGGGCCGATGCCGATATTAACTCGAAAAGAGCCGATTTTTAAGCCAATATTTTTATATTAAAAATAATCTGGATATTAGACCCATTTCCTATAAACTGCACTTACACAACATTCAATAGCAAAATATCTGCCTGTTCTATGTATGTGGGCTGTATAAACCATTTTCCAGAATGGACTATGTTAAAAAAAAAAGCCTTAGATTACAGTCTCAATGACTAAACAATTGCACATCAAAAGTATATATTTTTTAATGATCAAAAAACAGTCTGGTTTTAAACATTTAACACATTTACTTTCTTCCAGTTGAAGCTGGTTTTAACAGTCTGTGTGTTTACTGTAAATAAATTATAATACTAAAGTTAAAGTATTTGCAGAAGTAGTCCCACACTTTGCTGCTACAGCATTCACCTTTTTCAGCCATCTGTAGGCAGAAAGAGAGACAAAGAATAAGCATGTGTATTAATAATATCACCATGTATCATTACTCATGTCATCATTAGAATTATAATAATAATAAACTGGGATCTCCTACATAGGCAAAAATGAGAAATATATATATTTTTTTATTTGTCAAGCAATAGGTATTACCTACTTATATTTAACAATATTATTTCAACATTTTCCTGTTATGTCTGTAAAGCTGCTTTGAAACAATATGTAAAAAAAAAAAAAAAAAGCGCTCGTTCAGCTCACATTTATTTACATGTCCCCTCTGGTTTAATCATTTCTGACGCACCTACTGTAGTTACTGTAACTACACTATATTTGCTCTCACAGAACATCGTCTTGCCTACTATTACCGGAAAGTTACGGAATCAATTCGAAGTTGAATGGTTAACGTTAGTGTCATGAACACACCGCTGTCAATTTTGAGAAGAACCACCTTCAAACAAGTTAATAGCAAGCATTTAAGGGGCCTGCTAAAAAGGAAGCTATTAGCGTTAGAGTAACGTAACCAGCCTGAATTCACCAAATTGTTCTCTGGACCTGAGGGTAGCCTCTTCTTCCTTGCTTCTCTCTTAATTCTCATCAGCAGGACTAGCGCTATCGCTCGCTTCTTACAACGGGACAGATACATGTTTGTTGCTGACCGAAACGAGGAGGAACAGACTATGAAAGAGCTCCCGCTAAACGTTTTTAAAACCCCGCCTACGCCATAGCGCAGCGCAAATCGCGTTGTATCTGAAGGGCAACGCTGAACCCAGCGGCAAGTGCCGTGCATACCGCGTCCTGTGTGAAAGGCCCAATTACGCGGTCATTATGTGGGAAACACACCGCAATAGAATAAGAATTAGTTAAACGCTAACGTTATAGTTTGACCTCCTATTAACGTTCGCGCTCTTCCACTGATAAACATGGTATTAGCTTTGTGGCTAATCTAATATAGCAATGCATTAGCGGCTGTAAGTGATGTTACAGAATATTTAGAAGTAATAATGATAGGACCGTTAGCTAGAACTACCACACAGTTTTTATATACAGGGTATGAACTAAATCTACATACATTTCACATGACGAACGACAGACTCACCGTCTGGCTTGTTACATCTCCGTGGCTTGGCTGATCGCTTTCTTCTGTAGTGGACTTCTGGCGCTGTTGTTAACTCTGGAGCTGCAGAGCTCCCTCTGGTGGGCACACTATGCAACACTCATAACATGAGTGAAGCATGAGACTCTGTTTCTCATGTTTCATCGGCCGTTATAAATGCCGATGCCGATTTAAATACAATTAGCTTATATCGGCCGATAATATCGGTCGGGCTCTAATATATATATATGTGTATATATATATATATATATATATATATATATATATATATATATATATGTGTGTTGCATGGTGCACCGATACTTAAAAAAAAATTGCGATTCTCGGAAATCAAAAACGTCACTATTTCTAAATTTTTTTGTATCGATACTTCAAAGAATGACTGCGTTCCAGATTTGTAAGAGACGTATTTCATGCTTCCAGTGCCTCCCTATGGACGGCTGTTTTTTTCTCCTCACGCACGCAGCAAAAAAGCTCTACAGCGAGATGGCTGCATTAGTGGCTTTACTAAACTGATTTGGCTTTACTAAAATGTGTGCATAATCGCATTAAATAGTTTAAATAAGTTGTTCAGATGAACAAAGCACAAGGTTTTCTTGCATAATTTAAATTTTAATTGTTTGGTCAGACAGTTCATATATAATATTCACATTAATCGGGGATTAAACTTGGAGTTATGTTCTGTATGCGAAATATGAAAACGAGCGTATCTGCACAGCACCTATAACTGCGCTTTGTATCTGCTGATTGCTGATCGAGATTTACATGCTTGGCTCACTGACCCTGTATACTCATTCATTTAATTCATAAACGAGATGTATCAGTTCATTCAAGTCGTTCACGAATGAGAAGATCTCTCGCTCTCGTTCAGTGAAGGGCGGATTCGTTCAACATTCAACAAATCACATGCTCCATCTCATCTTGAGTAACTCTTTGACAGGATGAAACAGTTCACAGAGCTGTTCACGAGCTGCGCATGCAGTGAACGAGGAAAATATGAGTCAGTGGGTTGCCTGAACGAGAACGATTCGTTCACCTAAAAGATTCGTTCATGGACGAACGATCACTAGTGCAATTTCATATAGCCTATATTAAATATTTGGAATATATATTTTCATATTTTATTAGGTTCTTTGATAAGTTTACAATATGAAGGTCTAAGTAGCAACATATCTTCCGCGATGTCCCTGATGCGTGGGTCGGGGTGGGTAAAGAAATTTTACTTTTATTTGTGGGCTGGGGCGGGCCAAATAATTTCATAAAAGTTGGAAAAAAACCCGACCCACGCATCACTAGGCTGCATGTGTGAGCACAAATGATACTGTGGCTGCCGGTCCACGACTGGTAGAAAAAGATGACGCTCAATAAAGATGACGCTCATTAAAGCTCACTGGCTGAGTTTTCTCCTCTGAAAGAAAAGGTTGCACAACTGACAGAATAAGTTACCATATCTGAGATATTGCTGCTAAATTTGATGTTTTATTTGTTCATTGCTTAAATTTATATTATTTATCTTTTGACATTTAATCTTCTGAGTTCAGAAACAGGAATTAATAATTTTTGCACAAATATTTGCATATGAATATTAATTCACATTTTGCATTACAACGAAAATAATTTTTTACATGCAATTATCCAAAATGAAACCAAACAAGATTTGTAATGAAGATAAAATAAATAAGAATAAAAGCTGCACATCTACCATCACACGTGCAGTGCAAATCTTGCACATATTTTACACACCTGCATTTAAATGCAGCTGTATTTTTTATTTTTTTTTCATTAAATAATATGAAAGCAAGTAGGGCTGGGTGATAAATCGATTTTATCAATTAACTCGAATTTGTAATTTACATCGGTTTGTTTGAATGAAAATCGGTTTTCTTTTTAACCTCCACCGACGCACCACTCAGTTCTCCCGTAGTTCAGAGTGGCTCAACCCTCCCCGCGCGTCTGAGACAGAGACACGCCGCCGAGCAAAGGATGAGCTGAGCGGTGTGATTCTGACTGGAGCCTCCATCACGAGTACAATTCATGCCAACAGCCCGCAATATAACTGCAAATTCAGCAAGAATTCATGTTAAACATATTTAGCTATGGCTTGATCAGGTTATAATGACTGCAATAGTCAAGCGGGATGTTAAAGGCTATATGAGTTTGTCTGTTTTTTTTTTACTGATTATTTTCGGGTTAAAGCATGATTTAAACAGATAAAGCACATTCACACACAATCGCTTTAGCAATAATGCATTCAAACAAATGTAATCTTACAGTGCTACTACATTATCAGTAGGCTATTTGATTTTGAAATCTTGAAGAAATTATTCGATCTGTTTAGATAAAATAACAAAAATGTACTGTTATTTTCCTCACAAACAAAATTTGCACAGCTGATGGGCTAGTATTAACAAAAAATAAATAATAATAAAAAATAATATATAATAAAAAATAATAATAAAATAAAATAAAGGTCTTTCCAGATTTAAGGTAATAACATTACAGTTTTTTATCATCTTGTCTCAGTTATAAGTTTATAACTATATTAAATCTTGTTTTGAAGCATTTCTTTGTCATTTGAATATTGATTTTAAAATCGATTTAAATCATAAATCAGATTTTTTTTTAGGCCATATGCTATCGCCCAGCACTAAAAGCAAGTAAAGAAGGCTCCCTTTAAAATCACTTATGTTGTCAGTTAATGAAGCTCTTTTTTTTTACATCGTGTGCATTTTGTTGATTATAATGAGAGAACTTGAGTTTAATCGTGAGGACTGTTTATTAATCTGTCCATTCTTTAGAGTTTCAAAGATTTAGCTAAGTCATGCAGGTTTAATTTATTCGTTTCTTGTTTTAGGCTAATTAGGCATAATGTAAACGAAATTATACAGCGCTTCACGTTTAAACATGCAACAATTTCTTAATCAGTTTACAGACAAAAATGTCTTTTTCCCAAGAAGTTATCTGTCAAAATAAAGGACAGGTAACGAATAGCAAAAATGCATGTTGTTTTATTAAAGGAATTTTAAAATATAAATTAAAATGTAGGCATAATATAGAAAAATATTGACATTGCATATTAATCCATGTAGCCTACCCCATTAAAATAGGCTACCACTTTTATATTAAATATATTAAATATTTTTTTTTCTTTCATTTTCCGTGACTGAAGCCGTCAAATGTAACACATCAGCGAGGCAAAACTGACGTATATTTGCAAAAATGTGCTGTGATGCGCTTGTTTGATAACTTGTGGTTAAAGCGCCACTCAGCGGTCAAAAGCTGCAAATGCACTTTACAGACGCCATGGCGGCGGTACCCGCGGCGGTAAAAAGTGCCTTTAGGCTGTCTACTTAGTGTATAACCACACTTTGGAACGTTTTGCTGTCTCCGCCATCGTCACTCGTTGTATTCAGCAGGAGTTTTCGTACTGTAAGGGGCCGTTCAAATATCGCGTCTAAAAACGCGTGGAAAACGCTAGGCACGCCGCTTTCTTTTTCCCCAAAGCCTCCGGGCACTTGCGCTCCTGAGGAGTCTGCCGTTGCTAAGCAACCATGACCTGCTCTCTCCATGAAGACGCGGAAATTTCATGGCCCCTTATGGGTGTGTGTGCGCCACACTCGTGCGCCGCGCTTAATATGATCGCACATTAGAAATGTTTGGTGAGATAAAATGTGCACGATAACATTATTAAGCAAAAATACATAGTACATTTATTTTATTCCCCTCCAGTACCGAAAGCAGAACCGATACCATCAGATCTTACTGATACTACGGTCTTTCATAATTTAGCCCCGGGGCCATTTTAATACCGGGTTTTGGTACCCATCCCTAGTGATGGGAAGTTCAGCTCTTTTCAGAGAGCCGGCTCTTTTGGCTCTGCTCCCAAAGAAGAGCCGGCTTTTTCGACTCCTGAATGGCTCTTAATTTAGGATTTTTTGTAGGCCTTTGTTTTACCAAAACTTTACAAAAAATAATGGTTTGTGTGCTGAAAACCCTTTCATGTGCAGTGTTTTTATGAGAATCCTTAAATTGCCTAATTTTGTGCATTTATTTTGATACAAAATCATTCTTTTGTTTAATATTTTAATCAAACATTTTATTGCACCAATTAACAAAACAGCAAATAAATCCACAGAACTAGAACCAAACTCAAGCAAACAGTATTAATGTCCTCAGTGAAGATTGGCATTCAAAAAAATCAGATGCCTCAGCTTTGATGGACTGATCCTATTTCTTCTTTCTGTGATTTTCTGCCCTGTTTTTGAGAAGATTCTCTCTGAAGGAACCGATGTTGCCACAATACACAGTCTCCCCTCCATTAACGTTGTTATGACTCGTTAACTTGCAGTGGAGTGCCGCTTCACTTCATAATGGTATGATCCCATATACTCACATCTGATTGGCCGCGATGCGATTGCTGACCAATCAAAACAAAGTTCTGCCTTGAGGTATGCAGCGAAAGGAAAAAAACCTGTGAGCCGGCTCTCACTCGAGAGATATACTCAAATACTTTATCCACGTCTCCCTCAAGCAACACAAATCTTATGAACCACCTCATATCAACACATGCTAACATGTTACTGTACTGAATATTTAATGCTGTGTTCAAACCAGACACGACTTGAGCGAATAAATCGCGCTATTCGTGCGTAGTTGAACGCTTGAACATTTTGAGTTCATACGCTTCATTCGCACGTGAAATTAGCTTCACAACAGACGCGAATTCGCGTCATGGGGGGCTTCTGCCAGTTGAGTTCATGCAGCATTTTCAACCACCATTTTTATTCAGATAATTTCGTGTCATGAAATGCAGTTTAAAAGTATTTCATGCGACTTTGTAGTTGTTTTAAACTCAAATATGCGGTTTATTTAAAAATGTGTTTTGTTGATTTTCGGAGGTTGTCTATTCGCGTCTTTGCATTGACTAAACATTGAAATCACTCGCGCCAGACACTCTATTTGCGTCTAATATACAGTTTAGGCCTAATATACAGTTACAGAGATTTGCACTAATGGCCAGGTTTCCCTTTGTTTCTTTTTACCCAAGTTTAAATTAGTTTGTCTTAATTTTGTACTTGAATTTTATTTTCAATATTTTTTAAATGTTTTTATTTCTATGCATATCATATGGCCAGGCTGCAATCTATTGAGTTCAAATAAATACAACATCTTCTAAAATACTTAGTGTTTTTATTCTTTAATCAGTTAATAAAAACATCTTATATATTAAAGATGTTATAGGACGTAATAGTGTTATAGAACATTAAAAATAACGTCACAGTTACTTTGCTGAGTAACTAATTACTTTTACAATGTGGTAACTGAGTTACTAACTCAATTACATTTTGGGAGAAGTAATTTGTAACTGTAACTAATTACTTTTTTCAAGTAAGATGACCAACACTGTCAATGTCAATGTCACCTTTATTTATATAGCGCTTTAAACAAAATACATTGCGTCAAAGCAACTGAACAACATTCATTAGGAAAACAGTGTCAATAATGCAAAAATGAGAGTTAAAGGCAGTTCATCATTGGATTCAGTTATGTCATCTCTGTTCAGTTAAATAGTGTCTGTGCATTTATTTGCAATCAAGTCAACGATATCGCTGTAGATGAAGTGTCCCCAACTAAGCAAGCCAGAGGCGACAGAGGCAAGGAACCGAAACTCCATCGGTGACAGAATGGAGAAAAAAACCTTGGGAGAAACCAGGCTCAGTTGGGGGGCCAGTTCTCCTCTGACCAGACGAAACCAGTAGTTCAATTCCAGGCTGCAGCAAAGTCAGATTGTGCAGAAGAATCATCTGTTTCCTGTGGTCTTGTCCTGGTGCTCCTCTGAGACAAGGTCTTTACAGGGGATCTGTATCTGGGGCTCTAGTTGTCCTGGTCTCCACTGTCTTTCAGGGATGTAGAGGTCCTTTCTAGGTGCTGATCCAGCATCTGGTCTGGATACGTACTGGATCCGGGTGACTGCAGTGACCCTCTGATCTGGATACAGACTGGATCTGGTGGCCACGGTGACCTCGGAACAAGAGAGAAACAGACAAATATTAGCGTAGATGCCATTCTTCTAATGATGTAGCAAGTACATAGGTTGTTATGGGAAGTGTTTCCGGTTCCGGTTTACCTAATTAATGCAGCCTAAAAATCCTTTAACGGATTTGGATAATAAAAGCATATTAGTATGTTATGTGTATGCCAGGTTAAAGAGATGGGTCTTTAATCTAGATTTAAACTGCAAGAGTGTGTCTGCCTCCCGAACAATGTTAGGTAGGTTATTCCAGAGTTTGGGCGCCAAATAGGAAAAGGATCTGCCGCCTGCAGTTGATTTTGATATTCTAGGTATTATCAAATTGCCTGAGTTTTGAGAACGTAGTGGACGTAGAGGATTATAATGTAAAAGGAGCTCATTCAAACACTGAGGTGCTAAACCATTCAGGGCTTTATAAGTAATAAGCAATATTTTAAAATCTATGCGATGCTTGATAGGGAGCCAGTGCAGTGTTGACAGGACCGGGCTAATATGGTCATACTTCCTGGTTCTAGTAAGAACTCTTGCTGCTGCATTTTGGACTAGCTGTAGTTTGTTTACTAAGCATGCAGAACAACCACCCAATAAAGCATTACAATAATCTAACCTTGAGGTCATAAATGCATGGATTAACATTTCTGCATTTGACATTGAGAGCATAGGCCGTAATTTAGATATATTTTTGAGATGAAAAAATGCAGTTTTACAAATGCTAGAAACGTGGCTTTCTAAGGAAAGATTGCGATCAAGTAGCACACCTAGGTTCCTAACTGATGATGAAGAATTGACAGAGCAACCATCAAGTCTTAGACAGTGTTCTAGTTTATTACAAGCAGAGTTTTTAGGTCCTATAATTAACACCTCTGTTTTTTCAGAATTTAGCAGTAAGAAATTATTCGTCATCCAGTTTTTTATATCGACTATGCAATCCATTAGTTTTTCAAATTGGTGTGTTTCACCGGGCTGCGAAGAAATATAGAGCTGAGTATCATCAGCATAACAGTGAAAGCTAACACCATGTTTCCTGATGATATCTCCCAAAGGTAACATATAAAGCGTGAAGAGTAGCGGCCCTAGTACTGAGCCTTGAGGTACTCCATACTGCACTTGTGATCGATAGGATACATCTTCATTCACTGCTACGAACTGATGGCGGTCATATAAGTACGATTTAAACCATGCTAATGCACTTCCACTGATGCCAACAAAGTATTCAAGTCTATGCAAAAGAATGTTGTGGTCAATTGTGTCAAACGCAGCACTAAGATCCAATAAAACTAATAGAGAGATACACCCACGATCAGATGATAAGAGCAGATCATTTGTAACTCTAAGAAGAGCAGTCTCAGTACTATGATACGGTCTAAATCCTGACTGGAAATCCTCACATATACCATTTTTCTCTAAGAAGGAATATAATTGTGTGGATACCACCTTTTCTAGTATCTTGGACAGAAAAGGGAGATTCGAGATTGGTCTATAATTAACTAGTTCTTTGGGGTCAAGTTGTGGTTTTTTGATGAGAGGCTTAATAACAGCCAGTTTGAAGGTTTTGGGGACATGTCCTAATGACAATGAGGAATTAATAATAGTCAGAAGAGGATCTATGACTTCTGGAAGCACCTTTTTTAGGAGCTTAGATGGTATAGGGTCTAAACATACATGTTGTTGGTTTAGATGATTTAACAAGTTTATACAATTCTTCCTCTCCTATGGTAGAGAATGAGTGGAACTGTTCCTCAGGGGATCTATAGTGAACTGTCTGATGTGATACTGTAGCTGACGGCTGAATGGTTGCAATTTTATCTCTAATAGTATTGATTTTAGGAGTAAAGTAGTTCATAAAGTCATTACTGCTGTGGTGTTGGGAAATGTCAACACTTGTTGAGGCTTTATTTTTCGTTAATTTAGCCACTGTATTGAATAAATACCTGGGGTTATGTTTGTTTTCTTCTAAAAGAGAAGAAAAGTAATCGGATCTAGCAGTTTTTAATGCTTTTCTGTAGGATATGTTACTTTCCCGCCAAGCAATACGAAATACCTCTAGTTTTGTTTTCCTCCAGCTGCGCTCCATTTTTCGGGCTGCTCTCTTTAGGGTGCGAGTATGCTCATTATACCATGGTGTCAAACTGTTTTCCTTAACCTTCCTTAAGCGTAAAGGAGCAACTTTATTTAAAGTGCTAGAAAAGAGAGAGTCCATAGTTTCTGTTACATCATCAAGTTGTTCTGAGGTTTTGGATATGCTAAGGAATTTGGATACATCAGGAAGATAACTTAAAAAGCAGTCTTTTGTGTTAGAAGTGATGGTTCTTCCATACTTGTAACAAGAAGTAGAATTTACAATTTTGGCTATATGAATTTTGCAAAGAACTAAATAATGATCTGAGATATCATCACTTGGCTGAATAATTTCAACACCATCAACATCAATTCCATGTGACAGTATTAAATCTAGAGTATGATTTCGACAATGAGTAGGTCCTGAAACGTGTTGTCTAACACCAATAGAGTTCAGAATGTCTATAAATGCTGATCCCAATGCATCTTTTTCATTATCAACATGGATATTAAAATCACCAACTATTAAAACTTTATCTGCAGCCAGAACTAACTCGGATGTAAAATCACCAAACTCTTTAATAAAGTCTGTATGGTGCCCTGGTGGCCTGTATACAGTAGCCAGTACAAACATAACAGGGGATTTATCATTAACATTTGTTTCTTTGGATAATGTTATATGAAGTACCATTACTTCAAATGAGTTATACTTGAAGCCTGCCCTCTGAGAAATCCTGAAAACGTTGTTATAAATTGAAGCAACACCTCCACCTTTGCCTTTTAGATGCGGCTCATGTTTATAACAGTAATCTTGGGGGGTGGACTCATTTAAAATAATGTAATCATCAGGTTTTAGCCAGGTTTCTGTCAAACAGAGTACATCTATATTATGATCAGTGATCATATTATTTACAAAAAGTGTTTTCGTAGAAAGCGATCTGATATTCAATAGGCCAAGCTTTATCATTTGTTTATCCATATTGCTTCTGTTTTTTATTTGTTGAACCTCAATTAAATTGTTAATCTTAACTTGGTTTGGACGTTTTTTGTATTTTCTAGTTCGGGGAACAGACACAGTCTCTATAGTGTGATATCTAGGTGAAAAAGTCTCTATGTGCTGAGAATTAACTGACCTCTGTGACGGGAGGCAGCTAGCAGACGGTCGGTTTAGCCAGTCTGTCTGCTTCCTGACCTGGGCCCCAGTTAGTCAAGTATAAACTCTAAGACTATTTGCCATATTTCTAGAGAGAAGAGTGGCGCCACCCCAGGAGGGATGAAGACCATCTCTTTTAAACAGGTCAGGTCTGTCCCAAAAGCTCGTCCAATTGTCTATGAAACCTATGTTATTCTGTGGGCACCACTTAGACATCCAGCCATTGAGTGATGACAATCTGCTATGCATTTCATCACCACGGTAAGCAGGGAGGGGACCAGAGCATATTACAGTGTCTGACATCGTGCTTGCAAGTTCACACACCTCTTTAATGTTATTTTTAGTGATCTCCGACTGGCGAAGTCGAACATCATTAGCGCCGGCATGAATAACAATCTTACTGTATTTACGTTTAGCATTAGCCAGCACTTTTAAATTTGCCAAGATGTCAGGCGCTCTGGCTCCCGGTAAACATTTGACTATGGTGGCTGGTGTCTCGATATTCACGTTCCGTACAATAGAATCACCAATAACTAGAGCACTTTCATCAGGTTTCTCAGTGGGTGCATCACTGAGTGGGGAGAACCTGTTTAATGTTTTGATCGGAACAGAAGAGCGGTGTTTTGACCCACGACTATGCTGCCTCACCGTCACCCAGTTGCCCTGCTGCTGGGGCTCTGTTTCCGGAACCGAACAATGTACAGGAATCCCTGAGCTAGACGCATTTAAAGCGGTATCTAGAGCCCTAACATTCTTACTGTCCTCAATTAAAGTTTGGATGCGTGTCTCTAATTCTGAAATCTTCTCTGTCAGCCTAACTATTTCCCTACATTTATCACATGTGAATCCCTCATCAGCGACAGAGATAGATAAACTGTACATGTGGCAAGAGGTGCAAGAAACAATGATAGGAGAAGCCATTACTCACCGTGCTTGATGAAATATTCTTACTGCGGTTGTTTGATGGACTTGTGAAAAACTGGAGCGAGGGAGAGGAGATAAGAAAACAGCGATAGGTTCGAATGAAAACGCTAATGACAAGCTAACAAGTGCTAACGCTTTGCAGGTGTACTGCACTCACGGAAATAAAATAAAAGTGAACGATCAAAGTTAATCTGATAAGATATCGATAATATCAGAAATATGGTGTGAATTAAGTTATATTTTACCACTTTAAAAAACAGAGAGTGATATTAAGATAAAGATTCTAGAGAAAAAAATAAAATAAAAAACAGCTACACGGAGCTACAATTTGCTACAGAAGGCCAACAGGAAGTAGAGAAAACACTGTTCAACAGCGACACTGCACTTCAGTAACACTTTATCAATTTTATGCACTTACTTAAAAAAAAAAAAATGTGGATGCGCTCTTGGCTCTTCCCGCAACAACGCGCTGAAACACAGAAACCAAACCGAAATAATTCATAACGTTTAATTATAATTGTGTTCTCATTATAATGTTATATATGACAATTTCATTCATGGCTATTAATGTTGTAAGCTGCTGTTTGAGCTGTGTGCGCTGAGCTAAAGGTGATCACCAGCAAACTGAAGAGCTCCATTAACCCTCATAGCTTAACCAAACAGATTCTGTGTGAGAAAAATCTGATTTATATGCATAAAATAAACACAATATTACAACTTACAATTGCACAAAAGACTGTAAATGCAAAAGCGGACTTAACTGTGCTAGTCGTGTGAATCCATTGTGGATGCGCTCTTCTCTAAACAAAGTGCTAAAACACAGGCAAACAAAGATTCCCTTACATTATTTTACAGTAGCTTGCCCTGCACATGTTGCAGTTCACTTTATTTTCCTTTTCGAAGTGTTTCCAATGATATTTCAAGCAATTAAAAACCATCATGGTGAACAGTGCGCATCTAAAGTGTCTCTGCAGGAAATAATGCATTATTTATCGGCTCTAAGGTCTAAGTTGTCCCGTATGTGTAACTCTATACTTATATTGATATTTGTTAATGTTAATTAATAATACAGCTGTTCATGTTAGCCCATGTCCTTTAACATTGAAACTACTTTTGATTTTAACAATGTATTAGTAAATCATGGAAACTAGGATTAATAAATGCTTTAGATTTATTTGTCATTGTTAGTTTATTTAACTAAGGTTAACAAATGGAACCGTATTGTAATGTGTTACTATCATTATTATTATTATTATTAATAAGCGTTAGCCACATGTTTGGGGACACATGTAGCCCCGCCCCTAAACCAAACCTTTGGTTAAGTCAGTAGCTAGGTTTCAATCACTCTGCTTTTATGCGCATTTTGGAGTATCGCATCAGAATCAAGTGATGGAAACACGGAATTTTTAATAAAACTGCCTTAATTCGCAAAAAAGTTTTTACACTCGCTTGAGGTGGTTTTTGACTTGTGTGAAAAAGGGTTAATGTGAATAATGGGAGATGGAAATGCATTTTGCAAATAAATTCCCCCAAGCACTTCAAAAAAGTCATGTGACTTTGCGCTATGGGACGGTAAATCCTCACTAACCAGTGGACCGATCATGTTCCACCGCATCTGAAACGTTGTTATATGGTCATTTGGAAATGCCCGAGCAAAGTCTGTCATCAAAGTATTTCTGTATAATTGCATTCCAGAACTGTTGAACGACTACGTTCCCAAACAGGCATCCACCTCCGAAAGCAATAACCACATTCATTGTGTTTAGTCTGCTTTTTCTGAGGTACAGGTAATTTATTATGTAGGAGAATTATTATATTCCGTAGTTTACCCTACTTTTCTTAGTGATGTACAGTGCCACTTTATCAGGAAGTGATGATTTTGTTCTCTTTGACTCGTTGGATGCAAATGGTACTTGTTTTGAAAATGTTTTGTGAGATATTCAAATTTTGTTAAATTCGCAAATTTTGGATTGAAATCAGCTAATGTTGCTGTGTCTGGCTGGGCAAGATCTTCAAACAAAGTAGGGCTGCAACTAACGATTATTTTGATAATCGATTAATCTGTCGATTATTTTTTACGATTAATCGATTAATCGGTTTATGTACTTATATTTTATTTTTTCCCTTTTTTTCCCCAAGTAAATTATTAATAAATGGTCTTTATCCTTCAGCATAGATTTTTAAGAGATTTTAACCATTTTGCACTGTCATATCCTCATCAAAATATACCTGGAGTTGTTTTATTGTGTTAGTAATCCTTTGTCGAACTCTTCTGCAATCAGAACACTGACCCATACTCTAGCAAATTTCACAAGGAGATTTAAAATAATGTTTTCACCATGGCAGTCCATAGAGCTCCTAAAGTAGTTTAACATCCCGAACAAAGCTTAAGCAATCTTTCAGAACATATTTTCAGGAAGAATAAGGATAAAACAGAATAAAATTGCAGTGCATTGTATTTTATTATTTACTGGGAAACAGCTTTATAGCTTATGCTGTGAAATTGTAAACAATCCTTCGAAAAAAGTGCCAATGGCATGAAACCTGAATGGAACTCAGAATTTAAAGTAAAATCCATCAGAAGGTTTTCCAGAAAAAAAATTGGACACACACAAAAAACCTGCTGTGTGAAAAAGAGCAGTGAATACTTAGAAAAAAAGTGCATTTCAAATATCTTTAAACATTTACCTCGCTCATTCAGTCATAATTAGGCTGCACGACTGAATTATGAACTGGTAAACGACAAACTGATCACAGAACATGTTTGTAAAGCTTTAAATGTTAACTGTTAAAAAGCAATATTATCATGTTTTACGACTTAACATTTGCAAACAACATTTTACTGGAGAATCTGCACAAATGAAAGTCTTAGGGGCCGTTCACAAATCGCACCTAAAACGCGTGGAAAACGATAGGCGCACCGCTTTCTCCTTCTTTCCATAGCGCACGAGCAGAAGCGCCCCTGAGGCGTCTGCCTTTGCTAAGCAACCATGACGTGCTCTCTCCTAGAAGACGCGGAAATTTCAGCAAAGGATAAATGGATTTGCAGCTCAAAAAATCGCTTGCAGTAGCTCTGCTACTAAATTTATTTCAAAATGGAAATCCATATACAGCTATGATCAGCTGTTCCTTTCATCTTGACTGAGCTTTTAACGTTGTTACGGGAAAGGATGAAGCTGATTGGTTAGTTCTTGTCACATGACCCGCGGTGCGCTTGCAGCATTCTGAAAAGTTGAAATGTTTTTAACTCGATGCGGTGCGGTGTTGGAAATAACTTGAGCGCGCAAAAGACGCGATATGTGAACGTCCCCTTAAACAGTTCAGTAGTGCAGAGTTTACAGGTTACGCTTCTTTTTTAAAGGCTCAAAGTAAAGTACTCCCACACATAAACATCATATATGATGTCTATGCTCCCACATCACGCTTGAATGCTGCAGAGACGCTGTTCGGGGAGCACGTGACATAAAACGAGGCCAGCTATTGGCTATTCGCTACTTCTCCTGCTCTACTGGCTGAGTAAAACCTCCGGTGGCTCATTACTGCCACACTTTGGTCACCGCAGATTTGAAATATGCACGAAATGAGCCGCTTACGGCACATAAAAGTTATTTAGCAACGAATCGATGACTAAATTAGTTGACAACTAATTTAATAATCGATTTTAATCGATTAAATCGATTCGTTGTTTCAGCTCTAAAACAAAGCAAGCAGGGTTTCAATACAGATCCACATTGATATTATTATTATTTTATTTTTATTTTTGAGAAATTTGCCTTATTTATAGTTGTCTCTAATCAGCGTTGTCTGATTAAAAGTAACTTTCTAGTATTTTAGGCTTTATGGACTGTTTTTTTCCTAACATTACATAAGCTGTCAGTGACGCCCAAAAATGCTTTTTCCGGCTTTCCAGAGCTTTCATTCATAAGACGTCTGACATGGAGCAGAGCCACGTGTTGTTCTGTGGAATGAGATCTTTTCAGAGAGCGTCTCTTTGCCGTCTATCTCTGTCTGTCTAAAAGCTCTTTTGTCTTCCTCTCCAGGTTCCTTTTGCAGTAATTAATAAGTGTTTTCCGTTCCTGGAGAGATGATTTAAATAGGTTCTCTCGGAGCCCAGCGCTCGTGTGCTCTGTGAGCCACGTGACTGAGGCTCAACTTAATGCTCTTCTGGTGCACAAATGGCCTCATTAACACACACACAGAGAGACAACAGTCCCTCACACACTCTACTCACTTCATTTGTTCACTCAAACACACACGAACATTGATTACTCATTCATTCAGTCAGTCATTCTCTTACGGTTTTATTCACTTACTCATTTGTTTACTTCATGGGCATTTTTATGTGTGTCTTGAGATTTAATTGAACTGAATTTTTCTGTTTAACTGGGTTTCTGCGTTCTCACTGTTATACGCTCGGGGGTGAGTCCAGAAGGTGCCGATCAAAAACACATGCGAGGAAGACACAGAAATGAGCGATCTCGTATGTATGCACATGCATTTTAAAAACAATGCGATCATCGACAATAAACAGCATAACGATGAAAACTGCCTAATGTTACGGAGTGAAATGTTAATCCAGGAAGTGGCAAAGTTTCTTAATTTTTGTTAAAATGTTGCTTTTTTTTATATAAAACTTACCTACATTCAAGTGTTGATAAAAAAAGGAATGCTTGAATATCATGCCAGAATAAAACAGATTTTTGTTTAAAAGTAGAGGTTCTGTTCTATATTTTGATGTAGCTATTGCATGTTCAGATATTCAGAAAACAAAATATTCTTTGAGCCATTGATTTTTTGTGAAAATCATCAAAAATGCTTGCGGTGGCTGGCAACTTAAAAAAAACCGCTGGCAGGGAAAGAGCAAAGGGTGCAAAAATTGGAACCTCTGGAGAAACTATGGAGTCGGATTCATTCAGTCATTTAATTCATTTAGTTTTATTTTTCTGGTTAAGTCTCCTCATGTGACTCTCTTCTGTGTGATTCTGTTTCCCACTGTCTCTCACACCTACTTTCTCTTTCATTGGCTCTTATTTCTCCCACACAGTGCACACAGAGACAGCAAAAAGAGTAAAGGCTGTTCACACTGACACCCAGATGCAGTGGCAAAGTAACAGGAAGTCTGTCTTGACGTCATGCAGCTTCAGTCGTCATCCGGTGTGATATTATAAACATGGGGCCCTAAAAATTACATTTTTAAAAGTAAATTGTGTAGAATTTATCATTTCAGTCAATTTGAGTACATTTTTGATTACTAAAATTAATTTCAACCATTAGAATAAAACCCCACAATTTTAAAACAGGAAAGAAATAAAGCATAATTTGAGAAAAATCAAATTAATTTCATAGGGATCCGTGTCAGCCGTGCATTAGACTGCACATTATCCATTACAAAACATGTGGAAAACTGTTCCAAAATCTCTGTGTTTTGATTGTGTTTGATTTATTCATTGATCTTTATGCTGCTTATTATGTGCTTCTGCTGCTGATGCTTTCCCCAGAAACTTATCGGGGCATCACAGCCCAACCGTAATGCTTTGGTCAGTTCAATGCCCACTAATAACAGCAGGAGCATCTATAACGACGACCAGAACGCACAGAGAGAGTAATGTCAGCAGAGAGGAGACTTCAGTGATGGGTAGTGGCAGAAATCTGTGGAGTGGTGTTTTTCATCATGTGACGGAGCTTTGCCCGCGGCCTGCAGTCAATCTGACCTAAATAACCAAGAGCAGAGGAAAGCTGCTGAACTTGAGCTACATGTAGGATTCTCTCTCTCTCCTCTTCCTGTGTGCTGCTTTCTTCTGTGTTCCTCACAGTTTCTGTCCTCTGACAGTAGATGAACTCATTGGCACCGGTCTCACCGTTTGATCACACACACACACACACACACGTACTAATCTTTTCTGCTTATAAAAATGTTTTTCTTCATTTGCTCCTGTAACTCTGTATTTTCACACTGGGAAAGAATATCTGTGTGGTGACAAGAGGAGCTGCTGCTTACAAAGTCACGGTTTATATACAATACCATTCAACAGTTTACAAAGAGCTCTCTTCTGCTCACCAAGACTGCATTTATTTAATTAAAAATTCAGTAAATATTGGCAAATAATATTTAAATTTAAAGTAAGTGTTTTCTATTTGAATACATTTTTTAAGTGTAATTTATTTCTGTGATGCGCAGCTGTATTTCCAGCATCATTCCTCCAGTCTTCAGTGTCACATGATCCTTCAGAAATCATTCTGATATGATGATTTACTGCTCAAGAAACATTTCTGATTATTATGAGTGTTGATCAGTTTTTGCTGCCCTGTATTTTTGAAGAAAATATCTTTGAGAAGTGGGAGGTTGAAGCATTTGTAACTTATAATAAACACATTTGATGTTGATTTTATTCAATT